>NW_026607878.1:0-106918 GCF_029499605.1 Hyla sarda
CACTGTGCCCTAATAGAGGCCACCTCCTCCCCTTACAGCCTTCCTATCCATCTCCAAAATTGGTGTCTTACCAATTCTTTGCATCATTTTATGCAAATGACAGTACAAAGAAATGCTTCCATAGCCTACAATATCAAAAAAATTTTACCAAAATTTTTTAAATTCACCAATTTTATCAAATCAACATACATAACGTCTCAAGAAGTTATATGCTGTTGAAGTGAAGAAAAAATGTTTCAGTCTCATAATTTTGGTTAAAAATCATGGACAGTAAAAAAAAAACATGATTTGGGTAAAAAAAAGGTACAAATAGGAATACATAAAAAATCATCACAATAGCTGGCAAGTACAGCACACTATTGGTACAAATTTATACATAGCAAAACTACACATTTTACATGCAGATTTAAAAACAACAAGATTCCTTCTTACTAGGCTTTTGTGATAAAAAAAAGTGCCACCTCCTGTCAAAAACAAATAGCACAATGTTAAACTGAGTTAAGATAGCTGGTAGAGATGAGCAAACTTACAGTAAATTCGATTCGTCACAAACTTCTCAGCTCGGCAGTTGATGACTTTTCCTGCATAAATTAGTTCAGCTTACAGGTGCTCCAGTGGGCTGGAAAAGGTGGATACAGTCCTAGGAGGCTCTTTCCTAGGACTGTATCCACCTTTTCCAGCCCACCGGAGCACCGGAAAGCTGAACTAATTTATGCAGGAAAAGTCAGCAACCGCCGAGCCGAGAAGTTTGTGACGAATCGAATTTACTGTAAGTTCGCTCATCTCTAATAGCTGGCTATGGGAACATTACTGTATTATCTATTAAGAGCACAGTGAATTGAAAGACACTGTGCCATAATAGAGGCCTCCTCCTCCCCTTACAACCTTCCTACCCATCTCCAAAATTGGTGCCTTACCAATTCTTTGCATCATTTTATGCAAATGACAGTACGCAGAAACGCTTCCATAGCCTACAATCTCAAAAAATTTTAACCAAAATTTTAAAAATTCACCAATTTTGTCAAATCAACATACATAACGTCTCAAGAAGTTATATGCTGTTGAAGTAAAGAAAAAATTCAGTCTCATGATTTTGGTTAAAAATCATGGACAGTAAAAAAAAAAACATGATTTGGGTAAAAAAAAGGTACAAATAGGAATACAAAAAAGTCATCACAATAGCTGGCAAGTACAGCACACTATTGGTACAAATTTACACATAGCAAAACTACACATTTTACATAAAGATTTAAAAACAACAAGATTCCTTCTTACTAGGCTTTTGTGATAAAAAAAAAAGTGCCACCCCTGGTCAAAAACAAATAGCACAATGTTAAACTGAGTTAAGATAGCTGGCTATGGGAACATTACTGTATTATCTATTAAGAGCACAGCGAAATGTAAGACACTGTGCCCTAATAGAGGCCTCCTCCTCCCCTTACAGCCTTCCTATCCATCTCCAAAATTGGGGTGCCTTACCAATTCTTTGCATCATTTTATGCAAATGACAGTACGCAGAAATGCTTCCATAGCCTACAATCACAAAAAATTTTAACCAAAATTTTTAAAATTCACCAATTTTGTCAAATCAACATACATAACGTCTCAAGAAGTTATATGCTGTTGAAGTGAAGAAAAAATGTTTCAGTCTCATGATTTTGGTTAAAAATCATGGACAGTAAAAAAAACATGATTTGGGTAAAAAAAAAGGTACAAATAGGAATACATAAAAAATCATCACAATAGCTGGCAAGTACAGCACACTATTGGTACAAATTTACACATAGCAAAACTAAACATTTTACATGCAGATTTAAAAACAACAAGATTCCTTCTTACTAGGCTTTTGTGATAAAAAAAAAGTGCCACCTCCTGTCAAAAACAAATAGCACAATGTTAAACTGAGTTAAGATAGCTGGTAGAGATGAGCAAACTTACAGTAAATTCGATTCGTCACGAACTTCTCGGCTCGGCAGTTGATGACTTTTCCTGCATATATTAGTTCAGCTTTCAGATGCTCCCGTAGGCTGGAAAAGGTGGATACAGTCCTAGGAGACTCTTTCCTAGGACTGTATCCACCTTTTCCAGCCCACCGGAAAACTGAACTAATTTATGCAGGAAAAGTCAGCAACCGCCGAGCCTAGAAGTTCGTGACAAATCGAATTTACTGTAAGTTCGCTCATCTCTAATAGCTGGCTATGGGAACATTACTGTATTATCTATTAAGAGCACAGTGAATTGAAAGACACTGTGCCCTAATAGAGGCCTCCTCCTCCCCTTATAGCCTTCCTATCCATCTCCAAAATTGGGGTGCCTTACCAATTCTTTGCATCATTTTATGCATATGACAGTACGCAGAAACACTTCCATAGCCTACAATCTCAAAAAATTTTAACCAAAATTTTTAAAATTCACCAATTTTGTCAAATCAACATACATAACGTCTCAAGGAGTTTTATGCTGTTGAAGTGAAGAAAAAATTTTTCAGTCTCATGATTTTGGTTAAAAATCATGGACAGTAAAAACAAACAAATTACGATTTGGGTTAAAAAAAGGTACAAATAGGAATACAAAAAAATTATCACAATAGCTGGCAAGTACAGCACACTATTGGTACAAATTTACGCATAGCAAAACTACACATTTTATATACAGATTTAAAAACAACAAGATTCCTTCTTACTAGGCTTTTGTGATAAAAAAAAAAAAAAGTGCCACCTCCTGTCAAAAACAAATAGCACAATGTTAAACTGAGTTAAGATAGCTGGTAGAGATGAGCGAACTTACAGTAAATTCGATTCGTCACGAACTTCTCGGCTCGGCAGTTGATGACTTTTCCTGCATAAATTAGTTCAGCTTTCAGATAATCCCGTGAGCTGGAAAAGGTGGATACAGTCCTAGGAGACTCTTTCCTAGGACTGTATCCACCTTTTCCAGCACACCGGAGCACCGGAAAGCTGAACTAATTCATGCAGGAAAACTCAGCAACCGCCGAGCCGAGAAGTTTGTGATGAATCAAATTTACTGTAAGTTCGCTCATCTCTAATAGCTGGCTATGGGAACATTACTGTATTATCTATTAAGAGCACAGCGAAATGAAAGACACTGTGCCCTAATAGAGGCCTCCTCCTCCCCTTACAGCCTTCCTATCCATCTCCAAAATTGGTGTCTTACCAATTCTTTGCATCATTTTATGCAAATGACAGTACACAGAAATGCTTCCATAGCCTACAATATCAAAAAAAATGTACCAAAATTTTTTAAATTCACCAATTTTATCAAATCAACATACATAACGTCTCAAGAAGTTATATGCTGTTGAAGTGAAGAAAAAATGTTTCAGTCTCATGATTTTGGTTAAAAATCATGGACAGTAAAAAAAAAACATGATTTGGGTAAAAAAAAGGTACAAATAGGAATACATAAAAAATCATCACAATAGCTGGCAAGTACAGCACACTATTGGTACAAATTTATACATAGCAAAACTACACATTTTACATGCAGATTTAAAAACAACAAGATTCCTTCTTACTAGGCTTTTGTGATAAAAAAAAGTGCCACCTCCTGTCAAAAACAAATAGCACAATGTTAAACTGAGTTAAGATAGCTGGTAGAGATGAGCAAACTTACAGTAAATTCGATTCGTCACGAACTTCTCGGCTCGGCAGTTGATGACTTTTCCTGCATAAATTAGTTCAGCTTACAGGTGCTCCAGTGGGCTGGAAAAGGTGGATACAGTGCTAGGAGGCTCTTTCCTAGGACTGTATCCACCTTTTCCAGCCCACCAGAGCACCGGAAAGCTGAACTAATTTATGCAGGAAAAGGCAGCAACCGCCGAGCCGAGAAGTTTGTGACGAATCGAATTTACTGTAAGTTCGCTCATCTCTAATAGCTGGCTATGGGAACATTACTGTATTATCTATTAAGAGCACAGTGAATTGAAAGACACTGTGCCCTAATAGAGGCCTCCTCCTCCCCTTACAGCCTTCCTACCCATCTCCAAAATTGGTGCCTTACCAATTCTTTGCATCATTTTATGCAAATGACAGTACGCAGAAACGCTTCCATAGCCTACAATCTCAAAAAATTTTAACCAAAATTTTTAAAATTTACCAATTTTGTCAAATCAACATACATAACGTCTCAAGAAGTTATATGCTGTTGAAGTAAAGAAAAAAAAATTCAGTCTCATGATTTTGGTTAAAAATCATGGACAGTAAAAAAAAAACCATGATTTGGGTAAAAAAAAGGTACAAATAGGAATACAAAAAAGTCATCACAATAGCTGGCAAGTACAGCACACTATTGGTACAAATTTACACATAGCAAAACTACACATTTTACATAAAGATTTAAAAACAACAAGATTCCTTCTTACTAGGCTTTTGTGATAAAAAAAAAGTGCCACCCCCGGTCAAAAACAAATAGCACAATGTTAAACTGAGTTAAGATAGCTGGCTATGGGAACATTACTGTATTATCTATTAAGAGCACAGCGAAATGTAAGACACTGTGTCCTAATAGAGGCCTCCTCCTCCTCCCCTTACAGCCTTCCTATCCATCTCCAAAATTGGTGCCTTACCAATTTTTTGCATCATTTTATGCAAATGACAGTACACAGAAACGCTTCCATAGCCTACAATCTCAAAAAAAAATTTACCCAAATTTTTAAAATTCACCAATTTGGTAAAATCAACATACATAACGTCTCAAGGAGTTATATGCTGTTGAAGTGAAGAAAACATTTTTCAGTCTCATGATTTTGGTTAAAAATCATGGACAGTAAAAAAAAACATGATTTGGGTAAAAAAAAAAGGTACAAATAGGAATACAAAAAAATCATCACAATAGCTGGCAAGTACAGCACACTATTGGTACAAATTTACACATAGCTAAACTACACATTTTACATACAGATTTAAAACAACAAGATTCCTTCTTACTAGGCTTTTGTGATAAAAAAAAAAAGAGTGCGACCTCCTGTCAAAAACAAATAGCACAATGTTAAACTGAGTTAAGATAGCTGGCTATGGGAACATTACTGTATTATCTATTAAGGGCACAGTGAATTGAAAGACACTGTACCCTAATAGAGGCCTCCTCCTCCCTTACAGCCTTCCTATCCATCTCCAAAATTGGTGCCTTACCAATTCTTTGCATCATTTTATGCAAATGACAGTACACAGAAATGCTTCCATAGCCTACAATCTCAAAGAATTTTAACCCAAATTTTTAAAATTCACCAATTTTGTCAAATCAACATACATAACGTCTCAAGAAGTTATATGCTGTTGAAGTGAAGAAAAAAAATTCAGTCTCATGATTTTGGTTAAAAATCATGGACAGTAAAAAAAAACCATGATTTGGGTAAAAAAAAGGTACAAATAGGAATACAAAAAAGTCATCACAATAGCTGGCAAGTACAGCACACTATTGGTACAAATTTACACATAGCAAAACTACACATTTTACATAAAGATTTAAAAACAACAAGATTCCTTCTTACTAGGCTTTTGTGATAAAAAAAAAGTGCCACCCCCGGTCAAAAACAAATAGCACAATGTTAAACTGAGTTAAGATAGCTGGCTATGGGAACATTACTGTATTATCTATTAAGAGCACAGCGAAATGAAAGACACTGTGCCCTAATAGAGGCCTCCTCCTCCCCTTACAGCCTTCCTATCCATCTCCAAAATTGGTGCCTTACCAATTCTTTGCATCATTTTATGCAAATGACAGTACGCAGAAATGCTTCCATAGCCTACAATCTCAAAAAATTTTTACCAAAATTTTTACAATTCACCAATTTTGTCAAATCAACATACATAATGTCTCAATGAGTTATATGCTGTTGAAGTGAAGAAAAAAATTTTCAGTCTCATGATTTTGGTTAAAAATCATGGACAGTAAAAACAAACAAACTATGATTTGGGTTAAAAAAAAGGTACAAATAGGAATACAAAAAAATTATCACAATAGCTGGCAAGTACAGCACACTATTGGTACAAATTTACGCATAGCAAAACTACATATTTTATATACAAATTTAAAAACAACAAGATTCCTTCTTACTAGGCTTTTGTAATAAAAAAAAAGTGCCACCTCCTGTCAAAAACAAATAGCACAATGTTAAACTGAGTTAAGATAGCTGGCAGAGATGAGCGAACTTACAGTAAATTCGATTAGTCACAAACTTCTCGGCTCGGCAGTTGATGACTTTTCCTGCATAAATTAGTTCAGCTTACAGGTGCTCCAGTGGGCTGGAAAAGGTGGATACAGTCCTAGGAGACTCTTTCCTAGGACTGTATGCACCTTTTCCAGCCCACTGGAGCACCCGAAAGCTGAACTAATTTATGCAGGAAAAGTCAGCAACCGCCGAGCCTAGAAGTTCGTGACGAATCGAATTTACTGTAAGTTCGCTCATCTCTAATAGCTGGCTATGGGAACATTACTGTATTATCTATTAAGGGCACAGTGAATTGAAAGACACTGTACCCTAATAGAGGCCTCCTCCTCCCTTACAGCCTTCCTATCCATCTCCAAAATTGGTGCCTTACCAATTCTTTGCATCATTTTATGCAAATGACAGTACACAGAAATGCTTCCATAGCCTACAATCTCAAAGAATTTTAACCCAAATTTTTAAAATTCACCAATTTTGTCAAATCAACATACATAACGTCTCAAGAAGTTATATGCTGTTGAAGTGAAGAAAAAATGTTTCAGTCTCATGATTTTGGTTAAAAATCATGGACAGTTAAAAAACTATGTTTTGGGTTAAAAAAAAGGTACAAATAGGAATACAAAAAAACCATCACAATAGCTGGCAAGTACAGCACACTATTGGTACAAATTTACACATAGCAAAACTACACATTTTACATACAGATTTAAAACAACAAGATTCCTTCTTACTAGGCTTTTGTGATAAAAAAAAACAGTGCCACATCCTGTCAAAAACAAATAGCACAATGTTAAACTGAGGTACGATAGCTGGCTATGGGAACATTACTGTATTATCTATTAAGAGCACAGCGAAATGAAAGACACTGTGCCCTAATAGAGGCCTCCTCCTCCCCTTACAGCCTTCCTATCCATCTCCAAAATTGGTGCCTTACCAATTCTTTGCATCATTTTATGCAAATGACTACGCAGAAACGCTTCCATAGCCTACAATCTCAAAAAAATTTTATCAAAATTTTTAAAATTCACCAATTTTGTCAAATCAACATACATAACGTCTCAAGAAGTTATATGCTGTTGAAGTGAAGAAAAAAATTTTCAGTCTCATGATTTTGGTTAAAAATCATGGACAGTAAAAAAACATGATTTGGGTAAAAAAAAAGGTACAAATTGGAATACAAAAAAATTATCACAAGAGCTGGCAAGTACAGCACACTATTGGTACAAATTTACACATAGCAAAACTACACATTTTACATACAGATTTAAAAACAACAAGATTCCTTCTTACTAGGCTTTTGTGATAAAAAAAAAGTGCCACCTCCTGTCAAAAACAAATAGCACAATGTTAAACTGAGTTGAGATAGCTGGTAGAGATGAGCAAACTTACAGTAAATTTGATTCGTCACGAACTTCTCGGCTCGGCAGTTGATGACTTTTCCTGCATAAATAAGTTCAGCTTTCAGATGCTCCCGTGGGCTGGAAAAGGTGGATACAATCCTAGGAGACTCTTTCATAGGAATGTATCCACCTTTTCCAGCCCACCGAAACACCGGAAAGCTGAACTAATTTATGTAGGAAAAGTCAGCAACCGCCGAGCCTAGATGTTCGTGACAAATCGAATTTACTGTAAGTTCGCTCATCTCTAATAGCTGACTATGGGAACATTACTGTATTATCTATTAAGAGCACAGTGAATTGAAAGACACTGTGCCCTAATAGAGGCCTCCTCCTCCCCTTACAGCCTTCCTATCCATCTCCAAAATTGGTGCCTTACCAATTCTTTGCATCATTTTATGCAAATGACAGTACGCAGAAACACTTCCATAGCCTACAATTTTAAAAAAATTTAACCAAAATTTTTAAAATTCACCAATTTTGTCAAATCAACATACATAACGTCTCAAGAAGTTATATGCTGTTGAAGTGAAGAAAAAATGTTTCAGTCTCATGATTTTGGTTAAAAATCATGGACAGTAAAAAAACATGATTTGGGTAAAAAAAAAAAAGGTACAAATAGGAATACAAAAAAATTATCACAAGAGCTGGCAAGTACAGCACACTATCGGTACAAATTTACACATAGCAAAACTACACATTTTACATACAGATTTAAAAACAACAAGATTCCTTCTTACTAGGCTTTTGTGATAAAAAAAAAAAGTGCCACCTCCTGTCAAAAACAAATAGCTCGGCAGTTGATGACTTTTCCTGCATAAATTAGTTCAGCTTACAGGTGCTCCAGTGGGCTGGAAAAGGTGGATACAGTCCTAGGAGACTCTTTCCTAGGACTGTATCCACCTTTTCCAGCCCACCGGAAAGCTGAACTAATTTATGCAGGAAAAGTCAGCAACCGCCGAGCCGAGAAGTTTGTGACGAATCGAATTTACTGTAAGTTCGCTCATCTCTAATAGCTGGCTATGGGAACATTACTGTATTATCTATTAAGGGCACAGCGAAATGAAAGACACTGTGCCCTAATAGAGGCCTCCTCCTCCCCTTACAGCCTTCCTATTCATCTCCAAAATGGGTGCCTTAACAATTCTTTGCATCATTTTATGCAAATGACAGTACACAGAAACACTTCCATAGCCTACAATCTCAAAAAATTTTTACCCAAATTTTTTAAATTGATCAATTTTGTCAAATCAACATACATAACGTCTCAAGGAGTTATATGCTGTTGAAGTGAAGAAAAACATTTTCAGTCTCATGATTTTGGTTAAAAATCATGGACAGTAAAAAAAACTATGATTTGGGTTAAAAAAAAGGTACAAATAGGAATACAAAAAATCATCACAATAGCTGGCAAGTACAGCACACAATTGGTACAAATTTACACATAGCAAAACTACACATTTTACATACAGATTTAAAAACAACAAGATTTCTTCTTACTAGGCTTTTGTTATTAAAAAAAAGTGCCACCTCCTGTCAAAAACAAATAGCACAATGTTAAACTGAGTTAAGATAGCTGGCTATGGGAACATCACTGTATTATCTATTAAGAGCACAGCGAAATGTAAGACACTGTGCCCTAATAGAGGCCTCCTCCTCCCCTTACAGCCTTCCTATCCTTCTCCAAAATTGGTGCCTTACCAATTCTTTGCATCATTTTATGCAAATGACAGTACACAGAAACGCTTCCATAGCCTAAAATCTCAAAAAAGTTTTAACCAAAATTTTTAAAATTCACTAATTTTGTCAAATCAACATACATAATGTCTCAAGGAGTTATATGCTGTTGAAGTGAAGAAAAAATGTTTCAGTCTCATGATTTTGGTTAAAAGTCATGGACGGTAAAAAAAAAAAAAACATGATTTGGGTAAAAAAAAAGGTACACATAGGAGTACAAAAAAATCATCACAATTGCTGGCAAGTACAGCACACTATTGGTACAAATTTACACATAGCAAAACTACACATTTTACATACAGATTTAAAAACAACAAGATTCCTTCTTACTAGGCTTTTGTGATGAAAAAAAAGTGCCACCTCTTGTCATAAACAAATAGCGCAATGTTAAACTGAGTTAAGATAGCTGGTAGAGATGAGCAAACTTACAGTAAATTCGATTCATCACGAACTTCTCGGCTCGGCAGTTGATGACTTTTCCTGCATAATTTAGTTCAGCTTTCAGATGCTCCCGTGGGCTGGAAAAGGTGGATACAATCCTAGGAGACTCTTTCCTAGGACTGTATCCACCTTTTCCAGCCAACCGGAGCACCGGAAAGCTGGACTAATTTATGCAGGAAAAGTCAGCAACCGCCGAGCCTAGAAGTTCATGACGAATCGAATTTACTGTAAGTTCGCTCATCTCTAATAGCTGGCTATGGGAACATTACTGTATTCTATTAAGAGCACAGCGAAATGAAAGACACTGTGCCCTAATAGAGGCCTCCTCCTCCCCTTACAGCCTTCCTATCCATCTCCAAAATTGGTGTCTTACCAATTCTTTGCATCATTTTATGCAAATGACAGTACAAAGAAATGCTTCCATAGCCTACAATATCAAAAAAATTTTACCAAAATTTTTTAAATTCACCAATTTTATCAAATCAACATACATAACGTCTCAAGAAGTTATATGCTGTTGAAGTGAAGAAAAAATGTTTCAGTCTCATAATTTTGGTTAAAAATCATGGACAGTAAAAAAAAAACATGATTTGGGTAAAAAAAAGGTACAAATAGGAATACATAAAAAATCATCACAATAGCTGGCAAGTACAGCACACTATTGGTACAAATTTATACATAGCAAAACTACACATTTTACATGCAGATTTAAAAACAACAAGATTCCTTCTTACTAGGCTTTTGTGATAAAAAAAAGTGCCACCTCCTGTCAAAAACAAATAGCACAATGTTAAACTGAGTTAAGATAGCTGGTAGAGATGAGCAAACTTACAGTAAATTCGATTCGTCACAAACTTCTCAGCTCGGCAGTTGATGACTTTTCCTGCATAAATTAGTTCAGCTTACAGGTGCTCCAGTGGGCTGGAAAAGGTGGATACAGTCCTAGGAGGCTCTTTCCTAGGACTGTATCCACCTTTTCCAGCCCACCGGAGCACCGGAAAGCTGAACTAATTTATGCAGGAAAAGTCAGCAACCGCCGAGCCGAGAAGTTTGTGACGAATCGAATTTACTGTAAGTTCGCTCATCTCTAATAGCTGGCTATGGGAACATTACTGTATTATCTATTAAGAGCACAGTGAATTGAAAGACACTGTGCCATAATAGAGGCCTCCTCCTCCCCTTACAACCTTCCTACCCATCTCCAAAATTGGTGCCTTACCAATTCTTTGCATCATTTTATGCAAATGACAGTACGCAGAAACGCTTCCATAGCCTACAATCTCAAAAAATTTTAACCAAAATTTTAAAAATTCACCAATTTTGTCAAATCAACATACATAACGTCTCAAGAAGTTATATGCTGTTGAAGTAAAGAAAAAATTCAGTCTCATGATTTTGGTTAAAAATCATGGACAGTAAAAAAAAAAACATGATTTGGGTAAAAAAAAGGTACAAATAGGAATACAAAAAAGTCATCACAATAGCTGGCAAGTACAGCACACTATTGGTACAAATTTACACATAGCAAAACTACACATTTTACATAAAGATTTAAAAACAACAAGATTCCTTCTTACTAGGCTTTTGTGATAAAAAAAAAAGTGCCACCCCTGGTCAAAAACAAATAGCACAATGTTAAACTGAGTTAAGATAGCTGGCTATGGGAACATTACTGTATTATCTATTAAGAGCACAGCGAAATGTAAGACACTGTGCCCTAATAGAGGCCTCCTCCTCCCCTTACAGCCTTCCTATCCATCTCCAAAATTGGGGTGCCTTACCAATTCTTTGCATCATTTTATGCAAATGACAGTACGCAGAAATGCTTCCATAGCCTACAATCACAAAAAATTTTAACCAAAATTTTTAAAATTCACCAATTTTGTCAAATCAACATACATAACGTCTCAAGAAGTTATATGCTGTTGAAGTGAAGAAAAAATGTTTCAGTCTCATGATTTTGGTTAAAAATCATGGACAGTAAAAAAAACATGATTTGGGTAAAAAAAAAGGTACAAATAGGAATACATAAAAAATCATCACAATAGCTGGCAAGTACAGCACACTATTGGTACAAATTTACACATAGCAAAACTAAACATTTTACATGCAGATTTAAAAACAACAAGATTCCTTCTTACTAGGCTTTTGTGATAAAAAAAAAGTGCCACCTCCTGTCAAAAACAAATAGCACAATGTTAAACTGAGTTAAGATAGCTGGTAGAGATGAGCAAACTTACAGTAAATTCGATTCGTCACGAACTTCTCGGCTCGGCAGTTGATGACTTTTCCTGCATATATTAGTTCAGCTTTCAGATGCTCCCGTAGGCTGGAAAAGGTGGATACAGTCCTAGGAGACTCTTTCCTAGGACTGTATCCACCTTTTCCAGCCCACCGGAAAACTGAACTAATTTATGCAGGAAAAGTCAGCAACCGCCGAGCCTAGAAGTTCGTGACAAATCGAATTTACTGTAAGTTCGCTCATCTCTAATAGCTGGCTATGGGAACATTACTGTATTATCTATTAAGAGCACAGTGAATTGAAAGACACTGTGCCCTAATAGAGGCCTCCTCCTCCCCTTATAGCCTTCCTATCCATCTCCAAAATTGGGGTGCCTTACCAATTCTTTGCATCATTTTATGCATATGACAGTACGCAGAAACACTTCCATAGCCTACAATCTCAAAAAATTTTAACCAAAATTTTTAAAATTCACCAATTTTGTCAAATCAACATACATAACGTCTCAAGGAGTTTTATGCTGTTGAAGTGAAGAAAAAATTTTTCAGTCTCATGATTTTGGTTAAAAATCATGGACAGTAAAAACAAACAAATTACGATTTGGGTTAAAAAAAGGTACAAATAGGAATACAAAAAAATTATCACAATAGCTGGCAAGTACAGCACACTATTGGTACAAATTTACGCATAGCAAAACTACACATTTTATATACAGATTTAAAAACAACAAGATTCCTTCTTACTAGGCTTTTGTGATAAAAAAAAAAAAAAGTGCCACCTCCTGTCAAAAACAAATAGCACAATGTTAAACTGAGTTAAGATAGCTGGTAGAGATGAGCGAACTTACAGTAAATTCGATTCGTCACGAACTTCTCGGCTCGGCAGTTGATGACTTTTCCTGCATAAATTAGTTCAGCTTTCAGATAATCCCGTGAGCTGGAAAAGGTGGATACAGTCCTAGGAGACTCTTTCCTAGGACTGTATCCACCTTTTCCAGCACACCGGAGCACCAGAAAGCTGAACTAATTCATGCAGGAAAACTCAGCAACCGCCGAGCCGAGAAGTTTGTGATGAATCAAATTTACTGTAAGTTCGCTCATCTCTAATAGCTGGCTATGGGAACATTACTGTATTATCTATTAAGAGCACAGCGAAATGAAAGACACTGTGCCCTAATAGAGGCCTCCTCCTCCCCTTACAGCCTTCCTATCCATCTCCAAAATTGGTGTCTTACCAATTCTTTGCATCATTTTATGCAAATGACAGTACACAGAAATGCTTCCATAGCCTACAATATCAAAAAAAATGTACCAAAATTTTTTAAATTCACCAATTTTATCAAATCAACATACATAACGTCTCAAGAAGTTATATGCTGTTGAAGTGAAGAAAAAATGTTTCAGTCTCATGATTTTGGTTAAAAATCATGGACAGTAAAAAAAAACATGATTTGGGTAAAAAAAAAGGTACAAATAGGAATACATAAAAAATCATCACAATAGCTGGCAAGTACAGCACACTATTGGTACAAATTTATACATAGCAAAACTACACATTTTACATGCAGATTTAAAAACAACAAGATTCCTTCTTACTAGGCTTTTGTGATAAAAAAAAGTGCCACCTCCTGTCAAAAACAAATAGCACAATGTTAAACTGAGTTAAGATAGCTGGTAGAGATGAGCAAACTTACAGTAAATTCGATTCGTCACGAACTTCTCGGCTCGGCAGTTGATGACTTTTCCTGCATAAATTAGTTCAGCTTACAGGTGCTCCAGTGGGCTGGAAAAGGTGGATACAGTGCTAGGAGGCTCTTTCCTAGGACTGTATCCACCTTTTCCAGCCCACCAGAGCACCGGAAAGCTGAACTAATTTATGCAGGAAAAGGCAGCAACCGCCGAGCCGAGAAGTTTGTGACGAATCGAATTTACTGTAAGTTCGCTCATCTCTAATAGCTGGCTATGGGAACATTACTGTATTATCTATTAAGAGCACAGTGAATTGAAAGACACTGTGCCCTAATAGAGGCCTCCTCCTCCCCTTACAGCCTTCCTACCCATCTCCAAAATTGGTGCCTTACCAATTCTTTGCATCATTTTATGCAAATGACAGTACGCAGAAACGCTTCCATAGCCTACAATCTCAAAAAATTTTAACCAAAATTTTTAAAATTTACCAATTTTGTCAAATCAACATACATAACGTCTCAAGAAGTTATATGCTGTTGAAGTAAAGAAAAAAAAATTCAGTCTCATGATTTTGGTTAAAAATCATGGACAGTAAAAAAAAAACCATGATTTGGGTAAAAAAAAGGTACAAATAGGAATACAAAAAAGTCATCACAATAGCTGGCAAGTACAGCACACTATTGGTACAAATTTACACATAGCAAAACTACACATTTTACATAAAGATTTAAAAACAACAAGATTCCTTCTTACTAGGCTTTTGTGATAAAAAAAAAGTGCCACCCCCGGTCAAAAACAAATAGCACAATGTTAAACTGAGTTAAGATAGCTGGCTATGGGAACATTACTGTATTATCTATTAAGAGCACAGCGAAATGTAAGACACTGTGTCCTAATAGAGGCCTCCTCCTCCTCCCCTTACAGCCTTCCTATCCATCTCCAAAATTGGTGCCTTACCAATTTTTTGCATCATTTTATGCAAATGACAGTACACAGAAACGCTTCCATAGCCTACAATCTCAAAAAAAAATTTACCCAAATTTTTAAAATTCACCAATTTGGTAAAATCAACATACATAACGTCTCAAGGAGTTATATGCTGTTGAAGTGAAGAAAACATTTTTCAGTCTCATGATTTTGGTTAAAAATCATGGACAGTAAAAAAAAACATGATTTGGGTAAAAAAAAAAAGGTACAAATAGGAATACAAAAAAATCATCACAATAGCTGGCAAGTACAGCACACTATTGGTACAAATTTACACATAGCTAAACTACACATTTTACATACAGATTTAAAACAACAAGATTCCTTCTTACTAGGCTTTTGTGATAAAAAAAAAAAGAGTGCGACCTCCTGTCAAAAACAAATAGCACAATGTTAAACTGAGTTAAGATAGCTGGCTATGGGAACATTACTGTATTATCTATTAAGGGCACAGTGAATTGAAAGACACTGTACCCTAATAGAGGCCTCCTCCTCCCTTACAGCCTTCCTATCCATCTCCAAAATTGGTGCCTTACCAATTCTTTGCATCATTTTATGCAAATGACAGTACACAGAAATGCTTCCATAGCCTACAATCTCAAAGAATTTTAACCCAAATTTTTAAAATTCACCAATTTTGTCAAATCAACATACATAACGTCTCAAGAAGTTATATGCTGTTGAAGTGAAGAAAAAAAATTCAGTCTCATGATTTTGGTTAAAAATCATGGACAGTAAAAAAAAACCATGATTTGGGTAAAAAAAAGGTACAAATAGGAATACAAAAAAGTCATCACAATAGCTGGCAAGTACAGCACACTATTGGTACAAATTTACACATAGCAAAACTACACATTTTACATAAAGATTTAAAAACAACAAGATTCCTTCTTACTAGGCTTTTGTGATAAAAAAAAAGTGCCACCCCCGGTCAAAAACAAATAGCACAATGTTAAACTGAGTTAAGATAGCTGGCTATGGGAACATTACTGTATTATCTATTAAGAGCACAGCGAAATGAAAGACACTGTGCCCTAATAGAGGCCTCCTCCTCCCCTTACAGCCTTCCTATCCATCTCCAAAATTGGTGCCTTACCAATTCTTTGCATCATTTTATGCAAATGACAGTACGCAGAAATGCTTCCATAGCCTACAATCTCAAAAAATTTTTACCAAAATTTTTACAATTCACCAATTTTGTCAAATCAACATACATAATGTCTCAATGAGTTATATGCTGTTGAAGTGAAGAAAAAAATTTTCAGTCTCATGATTTTGGTTAAAAATCATGGACAGTAAAAACAAACAAACTATGATTTGGGTTAAAAAAAAGGTACAAATAGGAATACAAAAAAATTATCACAATAGCTGGCAAGTACAGCACACTATTGGTACAAATTTACGCATAGCAAAACTACATATTTTATATACAAATTTAAAAACAACAAGATTCCTTCTTACTAGGCTTTTGTAATAAAAAAAAAGTGCCACCTCCTGTCAAAAACAAATAGCACAATGTTAAACTGAGTTAAGATAGCTGGCAGAGATGAGCGAACTTACAGTAAATTCGATTAGTCACAAACTTCTCGGCTCGGCAGTTGATGACTTTTCCTGCATAAATTAGTTCAGCTTACAGGTGCTCCAGTGGGCTGGAAAAGGTGGATACAGTCCTAGGAGACTCTTTCCTAGGACTGTATGCACCTTTTCCAGCCCACTGGAGCACCCGAAAGCTGAACTAATTTATGCAGGAAAAGTCAGCAACCGCCGAGCCTAGAAGTTCGTGACGAATCGAATTTACTGTAAGTTCGCTCATCTCTAATAGCTGGCTATGGGAACATTACTGTATTATCTATTAAGGGCACAGTGAATTGAAAGACACTGTACCCTAATAGAGGCCTCCTCCTCCCTTACAGCCTTCCTATCCATCTCCAAAATTGGTGCCTTACCAATTCTTTGCATCATTTTATGCAAATGACAGTACACAGAAATGCTTCCATAGCCTACAATCTCAAAGAATTTTAACCCAAATTTTTAAAATTCACCAATTTTGTCAAATCAACATACATAACGTCTCAAGAAGTTATATGCTGTTGAAGTGAAGAAAAAATGTTTCAGTCTCATGATTTTGGTTAAAAATCATGGACAGTTAAAAAACTATGTTTTGGGTTAAAAAAAAGGTACAAATAGGAATACAAAAAAACCATCACAATAGCTGGCAAGTACAGCACACTATTGGTACAAATTTACACATAGCAAAACTACACATTTTACATACAGATTTAAAACAACAAGATTCCTTCTTACTAGGCTTTTGTGATAAAAAAAAACAGTGCCACATCCTGTCAAAAACAAATAGCACAATGTTAAACTGAGGTACGATAGCTGGCTATGGGAACATTACTGTATTATCTATTAAGAGCACAGCGAAATGAAAGACACTGTGCCCTAATAGAGGCCTCCTCCTCCCCTTACAGCCTTCCTATCCATCTCCAAAATTGGTGCCTTACCAATTCTTTGCATCATTTTATGCAAATGACTACGCAGAAACGCTTCCATAGCCTACAATCTCAAAAAAATTTTATCAAAATTTTTAAAATTCACCAATTTTGTCAAATCAACATACATAACGTCTCAAGAAGTTATATGCTGTTGAAGTGAAGAAAAAAATTTTCAGTCTCATGATTTTGGTTAAAAATCATGGACAGTAAAAAAACATGATTTGGGTAAAAAAAAAGGTACAAATTGGAATACAAAAAAATTATCACAAGAGCTGGCAAGTACAGCACACTATTGGTACAAATTTACACATAGCAAAACTACACATTTTACATACAGATTTAAAAACAACAAGATTCCTTCTTACTAGGCTTTTGTGATAAAAAAAAAGTGCCACCTCCTGTCAAAAACAAATAGCACAATGTTAAACTGAGTTGAGATAGCTGGTAGAGATGAGCAAACTTACAGTAAATTTGATTCGTCACGAACTTCTCGGCTCGGCAGTTGATGACTTTTCCTGCATAAATAAGTTCAGCTTTCAGATGCTCCCGTGGGCTGGAAAAGGTGGATACAATCCTAGGAGACTCTTTCATAGGAATGTATCCACCTTTTCCAGCCCACCGAAACACCGGAAAGCTGAACTAATTTATGTAGGAAAAGTCAGCAACCGCCGAGCCTAGATGTTC
Organism: Hyla sarda; assembly: GCF_029499605.1. Classification (NCBI taxonomy): domain Eukaryota; kingdom Metazoa; phylum Chordata; class Amphibia; order Anura; family Hylidae; genus Hyla; species Hyla sarda. Next base: position 17,862 of record NW_026607878.1, read on the forward strand.
GTGACAAATCGAATTTACTGTAAGTTCGCTCATCTCTAATAGCTGACTATGGGAACATTACTGTATTATCTATTAAGAGCACAGTGAATTGAAAGACACTGTGCCCTAATAGAGGCCTCCTCCTCCCCTTACAGCCTTCCTATCCATCTCCAAAATTGGTGCCTTACCAATTCTTTGCATCATTTTATGCAAATGACAGTACGCAGAAACACTTCCATAGCCTACAATTTTAAAAAAATTTAACCAAAATTTTTAAAATTCACCAATTTTGTCAAATCAACATACATAACGTCTCAAGAAGTTATATGCTGTTGAAGTGAAGAAAAAATGTTTCAGTCTCATGATTTTGGTTAAAAATCATGGACAGTAAAAAAACATGATTTGGGTAAAAAAAAAAAAGGTACAAATAGGAATACAAAAAAATTATCACAAGAGCTGGCAAGTACAGCACACTATCGGTACAAATTTACACATAGCAAAACTACACATTTTACATACAGATTTAAAAACAACAAGATTCCTTCTTACTAGGCTTTTGTGATAAAAAAAAAAAGTGCCACCTCCTGTCAAAAACAAATAGCTCGGCAGTTGATGACTTTTCCTGCATAAATTAGTTCAGCTTACAGGTGCTCCAGTGGGCTGGAAAAGGTGGATACAGTCCTAGGAGACTCTTTCCTAGGACTGTATCCACCTTTTCCAGCCCACCGGAAAGCTGAACTAATTTATGCAGGAAAAGTCAGCAACCGCCGAGCCGAGAAGTTTGTGACGAATCGAATTTACTGTAAGTTCGCTCATCTCTAATAGCTGGCTATGGGAACATTACTGTATTATCTATTAAGGGCACAGCGAAATGAAAGACACTGTGCCCTAATAGAGGCCTCCTCCTCCCCTTACAGCCTTCCTATTCATCTCCAAAATGGGTGCCTTAACAATTCTTTGCATCATTTTATGCAAATGACAGTACACAGAAACACTTCCATAGCCTACAATCTCAAAAAATTTTTACCCAAATTTTTTAAATTGATCAATTTTGTCAAATCAACATACATAACGTCTCAAGGAGTTATATGCTGTTGAAGTGAAGAAAAACATTTTCAGTCTCATGATTTTGGTTAAAAATCATGGACAGTAAAAAAAACTATGATTTGGGTTAAAAAAAAGGTACAAATAGGAATACAAAAAATCATCACAATAGCTGGCAAGTACAGCACACAATTGGTACAAATTTACACATAGCAAAACTACACATTTTACATACAGATTTAAAAACAACAAGATTTCTTCTTACTAGGCTTTTGTTATTAAAAAAAAGTGCCACCTCCTGTCAAAAACAAATAGCACAATGTTAAACTGAGTTAAGATAGCTGGCTATGGGAACATCACTGTATTATCTATTAAGAGCACAGCGAAATGTAAGACACTGTGCCCTAATAGAGGCCTCCTCCTCCCCTTACAGCCTTCCTATCCTTCTCCAAAATTGGTGCCTTACCAATTCTTTGCATCATTTTATGCAAATGACAGTACACAGAAACGCTTCCATAGCCTAAAATCTCAAAAAAGTTTTAACCAAAATTTTTAAAATTCACTAATTTTGTCAAATCAACATACATAATGTCTCAAGGAGTTATATGCTGTTGAAGTGAAGAAAAAATGTTTCAGTCTCATGATTTTGGTTAAAAGTCATGGACGGTAAAAAAAAAAAAAACATGATTTGGGTAAAAAAAAAGGTACACATAGGAGTACAAAAAAATCATCACAATTGCTGGCAAGTACAGCACACTATTGGTACAAATTTACACATAGCAAAACTACACATTTTACATACAGATTTAAAAACAACAAGATTCCTTCTTACTAGGCTTTTGTGATGAAAAAAAAGTGCCACCTCTTGTCATAAACAAATAGCGCAATGTTAAACTGAGTTAAGATAGCTGGTAGAGATGAGCAAACTTACAGTAAATTCGATTCATCACGAACTTCTCGGCTCGGCAGTTGATGACTTTTCCTGCATAATTTAGTTCAGCTTTCAGATGCTCCCGTGGGCTGGAAAAGGTGGATACAATCCTAGGAGACTCTTTCCTAGGACTGTATCCACCTTTTCCAGCCAACCGGAGCACCGGAAAGCTGGACTAATTTATGCAGGAAAAGTCAGCAACCGCCGAGCCTAGAAGTTCATGACGAATCGAATTTACTGTAAGTTCGCTCATCTCTAATAGCTGGCTATGGGAACATTACTGTATTCTATTAAGAGCACAGCGAAATGAAAGACACTGTGCCCTAATAGAGGCCTCCTCCTCCCCTTACAGCCTTCCTATCCATCTCCAAAATTGGTGTCTTACCAATTCTTTGCATCATTTTATGCAAATGACAGTACAAAGAAATGCTTCCATAGCCTACAATATCAAAAAAATTTTACCAAAATTTTTTAAATTCACCAATTTTATCAAATCAACATACATAACGTCTCAAGAAGTTATATGCTGTTGAAGTGAAGAAAAAATGTTTCAGTCTCATAATTTTGGTTAAAAATCATGGACAGTAAAAAAAAAACATGATTTGGGTAAAAAAAAGGTACAAATAGGAATACATAAAAAATCATCACAATAGCTGGCAAGTACAGCACACTATTGGTACAAATTTATACATAGCAAAACTACACATTTTACATGCAGATTTAAAAACAACAAGATTCCTTCTTACTAGGCTTTTGTGATAAAAAAAAGTGCCACCTCCTGTCAAAAACAAATAGCACAATGTTAAACTGAGTTAAGATAGCTGGTAGAGATGAGCAAACTTACAGTAAATTCGATTCGTCACAAACTTCTCAGCTCGGCAGTTGATGACTTTTCCTGCATAAATTAGTTCAGCTTACAGGTGCTCCAGTGGGCTGGAAAAGGTGGATACAGTCCTAGGAGGCTCTTTCCTAGGACTGTATCCACCTTTTCCAGCCCACCGGAGCACCGGAAAGCTGAACTAATTTATGCAGGAAAAGTCAGCAACCGCCGAGCCGAGAAGTTTGTGACGAATCGAATTTACTGTAAGTTCGCTCATCTCTAATAGCTGGCTATGGGAACATTACTGTATTATCTATTAAGAGCACAGTGAATTGAAAGACACTGTGCCATAATAGAGGCCTCCTCCTCCCCTTACAACCTTCCTACCCATCTCCAAAATTGGTGCCTTACCAATTCTTTGCATCATTTTATGCAAATGACAGTACGCAGAAACGCTTCCATAGCCTACAATCTCAAAAAATTTTAACCAAAATTTTAAAAATTCACCAATTTTGTCAAATCAACATACATAACGTCTCAAGAAGTTATATGCTGTTGAAGTAAAGAAAAAATTCAGTCTCATGATTTTGGTTAAAAATCATGGACAGTAAAAAAAAAAACATGATTTGGGTAAAAAAAAGGTACAAATAGGAATACAAAAAAGTCATCACAATAGCTGGCAAGTACAGCACACTATTGGTACAAATTTACACATAGCAAAACTACACATTTTACATAAAGATTTAAAAACAACAAGATTCCTTCTTACTAGGCTTTTGTGATAAAAAAAAAAGTGCCACCCCTGGTCAAAAACAAATAGCACAATGTTAAACTGAGTTAAGATAGCTGGCTATGGGAACATTACTGTATTATCTATTAAGAGCACAGCGAAATGTAAGACACTGTGCCCTAATAGAGGCCTCCTCCTCCCCTTACAGCCTTCCTATCCATCTCCAAAATTGGGGTGCCTTACCAATTCTTTGCATCATTTTATGCAAATGACAGTACGCAGAAATGCTTCCATAGCCTACAATCACAAAAAATTTTAACCAAAATTTTTAAAATTCACCAATTTTGTCAAATCAACATACATAACGTCTCAAGAAGTTATATGCTGTTGAAGTGAAGAAAAAATGTTTCAGTCTCATGATTTTGGTTAAAAATCATGGACAGTAAAAAAAACATGATTTGGGTAAAAAAAAAGGTACAAATAGGAATACATAAAAAATCATCACAATAGCTGGCAAGTACAGCACACTATTGGTACAAATTTACACATAGCAAAACTAAACATTTTACATGCAGATTTAAAAACAACAAGATTCCTTCTTACTAGGCTTTTGTGATAAAAAAAAAGTGCCACCTCCTGTCAAAAACAAATAGCACAATGTTAAACTGAGTTAAGATAGCTGGTAGAGATGAGCAAACTTACAGTAAATTCGATTCGTCACGAACTTCTCGGCTCGGCAGTTGATGACTTTTCCTGCATATATTAGTTCAGCTTTCAGATGCTCCCGTAGGCTGGAAAAGGTGGATACAGTCCTAGGAGACTCTTTCCTAGGACTGTATCCACCTTTTCCAGCCCACCGGAAAACTGAACTAATTTATGCAGGAAAAGTCAGCAACCGCCGAGCCTAGAAGTTCGTGACAAATCGAATTTACTGTAAGTTCGCTCATCTCTAATAGCTGGCTATGGGAACATTACTGTATTATCTATTAAGAGCACAGTGAATTGAAAGACACTGTGCCCTAATAGAGGCCTCCTCCTCCCCTTATAGCCTTCCTATCCATCTCCAAAATTGGGGTGCCTTACCAATTCTTTGCATCATTTTATGCATATGACAGTACGCAGAAACACTTCCATAGCCTACAATCTCAAAAAATTTTAACCAAAATTTTTAAAATTCACCAATTTTGTCAAATCAACATACATAACGTCTCAAGGAGTTTTATGCTGTTGAAGTGAAGAAAAAATTTTTCAGTCTCATGATTTTGGTTAAAAATCATGGACAGTAAAAACAAACAAATTACGATTTGGGTTAAAAAAAGGTACAAATAGGAATACAAAAAAATTATCACAATAGCTGGCAAGTACAGCACACTATTGGTACAAATTTACGCATAGCAAAACTACACATTTTATATACAGATTTAAAAACAACAAGATTCCTTCTTACTAGGCTTTTGTGATAAAAAAAAAAAAAAGTGCCACCTCCTGTCAAAAACAAATAGCACAATGTTAAACTGAGTTAAGATAGCTGGTAGAGATGAGCGAACTTACAGTAAATTCGATTCGTCACGAACTTCTCGGCTCGGCAGTTGATGACTTTTCCTGCATAAATTAGTTCAGCTTTCAGATAATCCCGTGAGCTGGAAAAGGTGGATACAGTCCTAGGAGACTCTTTCCTAGGACTGTATCCACCTTTTCCAGCACACCGGAGCACCAGAAAGCTGAACTAATTCATGCAGGAAAACTCAGCAACCGCCGAGCCGAGAAGTTTGTGATGAATCAAATTTACTGTAAGTTCGCTCATCTCTAATAGCTGGCTATGGGAACATTACTGTATTATCTATTAAGAGCACAGCGAAATGAAAGACACTGTGCCCTAATAGAGGCCTCCTCCTCCCCTTACAGCCTTCCTATCCATCTCCAAAATTGGTGTCTTACCAATTCTTTGCATCATTTTATGCAAATGACAGTACACAGAAATGCTTCCATAGCCTACAATATCAAAAAAAATGTACCAAAATTTTTTAAATTCACCAATTTTATCAAATCAACATACATAACGTCTCAAGAAGTTATATGCTGTTGAAGTGAAGAAAAAATGTTTCAGTCTCATGATTTTGGTTAAAAATCATGGACAGTAAAAAAAAACATGATTTGGGTAAAAAAAAAGGTACAAATAGGAATACATAAAAAATCATCACAATAGCTGGCAAGTACAGCACACTATTGGTACAAATTTATACATAGCAAAACTACACATTTTACATGCAGATTTAAAAACAACAAGATTCCTTCTTACTAGGCTTTTGTGATAAAAAAAAGTGCCACCTCCTGTCAAAAACAAATAGCACAATGTTAAACTGAGTTAAGATAGCTGGTAGAGATGAGCAAACTTACAGTAAATTCGATTCGTCACGAACTTCTCGGCTCGGCAGTTGATGACTTTTCCTGCATAAATTAGTTCAGCTTACAGGTGCTCCAGTGGGCTGGAAAAGGTGGATACAGTGCTAGGAGGCTCTTTCCTAGGACTGTATCCACCTTTTCCAGCCCACCAGAGCACCGGAAAGCTGAACTAATTTATGCAGGAAAAGGCAGCAACCGCCGAGCCGAGAAGTTTGTGACGAATCGAATTTACTGTAAGTTCGCTCATCTCTAATAGCTGGCTATGGGAACATTACTGTATTATCTATTAAGAGCACAGTGAATTGAAAGACACTGTGCCCTAATAGAGGCCTCCTCCTCCCCTTACAGCCTTCCTACCCATCTCCAAAATTGGTGCCTTACCAATTCTTTGCATCATTTTATGCAAATGACAGTACGCAGAAACGCTTCCATAGCCTACAATCTCAAAAAATTTTAACCAAAATTTTTAAAATTTACCAATTTTGTCAAATCAACATACATAACGTCTCAAGAAGTTATATGCTGTTGAAGTAAAGAAAAAAAAATTCAGTCTCATGATTTTGGTTAAAAATCATGGACAGTAAAAAAAAAACCATGATTTGGGTAAAAAAAAGGTACAAATAGGAATACAAAAAAGTCATCACAATAGCTGGCAAGTACAGCACACTATTGGTACAAATTTACACATAGCAAAACTACACATTTTACATAAAGATTTAAAAACAACAAGATTCCTTCTTACTAGGCTTTTGTGATAAAAAAAAAGTGCCACCCCCGGTCAAAAACAAATAGCACAATGTTAAACTGAGTTAAGATAGCTGGCTATGGGAACATTACTGTATTATCTATTAAGAGCACAGCGAAATGTAAGACACTGTGTCCTAATAGAGGCCTCCTCCTCCTCCCCTTACAGCCTTCCTATCCATCTCCAAAATTGGTGCCTTACCAATTTTTTGCATCATTTTATGCAAATGACAGTACACAGAAACGCTTCCATAGCCTACAATCTCAAAAAAAAATTTACCCAAATTTTTAAAATTCACCAATTTGGTAAAATCAACATACATAACGTCTCAAGGAGTTATATGCTGTTGAAGTGAAGAAAACATTTTTCAGTCTCATGATTTTGGTTAAAAATCATGGACAGTAAAAAAAAACATGATTTGGGTAAAAAAAAAAAGGTACAAATAGGAATACAAAAAAATCATCACAATAGCTGGCAAGTACAGCACACTATTGGTACAAATTTACACATAGCTAAACTACACATTTTACATACAGATTTAAAACAACAAGATTCCTTCTTACTAGGCTTTTGTGATAAAAAAAAAAAGAGTGCGACCTCCTGTCAAAAACAAATAGCACAATGTTAAACTGAGTTAAGATAGCTGGCTATGGGAACATTACTGTATTATCTATTAAGGGCACAGTGAATTGAAAGACACTGTACCCTAATAGAGGCCTCCTCCTCCCTTACAGCCTTCCTATCCATCTCCAAAATTGGTGCCTTACCAATTCTTTGCATCATTTTATGCAAATGACAGTACACAGAAATGCTTCCATAGCCTACAATCTCAAAGAATTTTAACCCAAATTTTTAAAATTCACCAATTTTGTCAAATCAACATACATAACGTCTCAAGAAGTTATATGCTGTTGAAGTGAAGAAAAAAAATTCAGTCTCATGATTTTGGTTAAAAATCATGGACAGTAAAAAAAAACCATGATTTGGGTAAAAAAAAGGTACAAATAGGAATACAAAAAAGTCATCACAATAGCTGGCAAGTACAGCACACTATTGGTACAAATTTACACATAGCAAAACTACACATTTTACATAAAGATTTAAAAACAACAAGATTCCTTCTTACTAGGCTTTTGTGATAAAAAAAAAGTGCCACCCCCGGTCAAAAACAAATAGCACAATGTTAAACTGAGTTAAGATAGCTGGCTATGGGAACATTACTGTATTATCTATTAAGAGCACAGCGAAATGAAAGACACTGTGCCCTAATAGAGGCCTCCTCCTCCCCTTACAGCCTTCCTATCCATCTCCAAAATTGGTGCCTTACCAATTCTTTGCATCATTTTATGCAAATGACAGTACGCAGAAATGCTTCCATAGCCTACAATCTCAAAAAATTTTTACCAAAATTTTTACAATTCACCAATTTTGTCAAATCAACATACATAATGTCTCAATGAGTTATATGCTGTTGAAGTGAAGAAAAAAATTTTCAGTCTCATGATTTTGGTTAAAAATCATGGACAGTAAAAACAAACAAACTATGATTTGGGTTAAAAAAAAGGTACAAATAGGAATACAAAAAAATTATCACAATAGCTGGCAAGTACAGCACACTATTGGTACAAATTTACGCATAGCAAAACTACATATTTTATATACAAATTTAAAAACAACAAGATTCCTTCTTACTAGGCTTTTGTAATAAAAAAAAAGTGCCACCTCCTGTCAAAAACAAATAGCACAATGTTAAACTGAGTTAAGATAGCTGGCAGAGATGAGCGAACTTACAGTAAATTCGATTAGTCACAAACTTCTCGGCTCGGCAGTTGATGACTTTTCCTGCATAAATTAGTTCAGCTTACAGGTGCTCCAGTGGGCTGGAAAAGGTGGATACAGTCCTAGGAGACTCTTTCCTAGGACTGTATGCACCTTTTCCAGCCCACTGGAGCACCCGAAAGCTGAACTAATTTATGCAGGAAAAGTCAGCAACCGCCGAGCCTAGAAGTTCGTGACGAATCGAATTTACTGTAAGTTCGCTCATCTCTAATAGCTGGCTATGGGAACATTACTGTATTATCTATTAAGGGCACAGTGAATTGAAAGACACTGTACCCTAATAGAGGCCTCCTCCTCCCTTACAGCCTTCCTATCCATCTCCAAAATTGGTGCCTTACCAATTCTTTGCATCATTTTATGCAAATGACAGTACACAGAAATGCTTCCATAGCCTACAATCTCAAAGAATTTTAACCCAAATTTTTAAAATTCACCAATTTTGTCAAATCAACATACATAACGTCTCAAGAAGTTATATGCTGTTGAAGTGAAGAAAAAATGTTTCAGTCTCATGATTTTGGTTAAAAATCATGGACAGTTAAAAAACTATGTTTTGGGTTAAAAAAAAGGTACAAATAGGAATACAAAAAAACCATCACAATAGCTGGCAAGTACAGCACACTATTGGTACAAATTTACACATAGCAAAACTACACATTTTACATACAGATTTAAAACAACAAGATTCCTTCTTACTAGGCTTTTGTGATAAAAAAAAACAGTGCCACATCCTGTCAAAAACAAATAGCACAATGTTAAACTGAGGTACGATAGCTGGCTATGGGAACATTACTGTATTATCTATTAAGAGCACAGCGAAATGAAAGACACTGTGCCCTAATAGAGGCCTCCTCCTCCCCTTACAGCCTTCCTATCCATCTCCAAAATTGGTGCCTTACCAATTATTTGCATCATTTTATGCAAATGACTACGCAGAAACGCTTCCATAGCCTACAATCTCAAAAAAATTTTATCAAAATTTTTAAAATTCACCAATTTTGTCAAATCAACATACATAACGTCTCAAGAAGTTATATGCTGTTGAAGTGAAGAAAAAAATTTTCAGTCTCATGATTTTGGTTAAAAATCATGGACAGTAAAAAAACATGATTTGGGTAAAAAAAAAGGTACAAATTGGAATACAAAAAAATTATCACAAGAGCTGGCAAGTACAGCACACTATTGGTACAAATTTACACATAGCAAAACTACACATTTTACATACAGATTTAAAAACAACAAGATTCCTTCTTACTAGGCTTTTGTGATAAAAAAAAAGTGCCACCTCCTGTCAAAAACAAATAGCACAATGTTAAACTGAGTTGAGATAGCTGGTAGAGATGAGCAAACTTACAGTAAATTTGATTCGTCACGAACTTCTCGGCTCGGCAGTTGATGACTTTTCCTGCATAAATAAGTTCAGCTTTCAGATGCTCCCGTGGGCTGGAAAAGGTGGATACAATCCTAGGAGACTCTTTCATAGGAATGTATCCACCTTTTCCAGCCCACCGAAACACCGGAAAGCTGAACTAATTTATGTAGGAAAAGTCAGCAACCGCCGAGCCTAGATGTTCGTGACAAATCGAATTTACTGTAAGTTCGCTCATCTCTAATAGCTGACTATGGGAACATTACTGTATTATCTATTAAGAGCACAGTGAATTGAAAGACACTGTGCCCTAATAGAGGCCTCCTCCTCCCCTTACAGCCTTCCTATCCATCTCCAAAATTGGTGCCTTACCAATTCTTTGCATCATTTTATGCAAATGACAGTACGCAGAAACACTTCCATAGCCTACAATTTTAAAAAAATTTAACCAAAATTTTTAAAATTCACCAATTTTGTCAAATCAACATACATAACGTCTCAAGAAGTTATATGCTGTTGAAGTGAAGAAAAAATGTTTCAGTCTCATGATTTTGGTTAAAAATCATGGACAGTAAAAAAACATGATTTGGGTAAAAAAAAAAAAGGTACAAATAGGAATACAAAAAAATTATCACAAGAGCTGGCAAGTACAGCACACTATCGGTACAAATTTACACATAGCAAAACTACACATTTTACATACAGATTTAAAAACAACAAGATTCCTTCTTACTAGGCTTTTGTGATAAAAAAAAAAAGTGCCACCTCCTGTCAAAAACAAATAGCTCGGCAGTTGATGACTTTTCCTGCATAAATTAGTTCAGCTTACAGGTGCTCCAGTGGGCTGGAAAAGGTGGATACAGTCCTAGGAGACTCTTTCCTAGGACTGTATCCACCTTTTCCAGCCCACCGGAAAGCTGAACTAATTTATGCAGGAAAAGTCAGCAACCGCCGAGCCGAGAAGTTTGTGACGAATCGAATTTACTGTAAGTTCGCTCATCTCTAATAGCTGGCTATGGGAACATTACTGTATTATCTATTAAGGGCACAGCGAAATGAAAGACACTGTGCCCTAATAGAGGCCTCCTCCTCCCCTTACAGCCTTCCTATTCATCTCCAAAATGGGTGCCTTAACAATTCTTTGCATCATTTTATGCAAATGACAGTACACAGAAACACTTCCATAGCCTACAATCTCAAAAAATTTTTACCCAAATTTTTTAAATTGATCAATTTTGTCAAATCAACATACATAACGTCTCAAGGAGTTATATGCTGTTGAAGTGAAGAAAAACATTTTCAGTCTCATGATTTTGGTTAAAAATCATGGACAGTAAAAAAAACTATGATTTGGGTTAAAAAAAAAGGTACAAATAGGAATACAAAAAATCATCACAATAGCTGGCAAGTACAGCACACAATTGGTACAAATTTACACATAGCAAAACTACACATTTTACATACAGATTTAAAAACAACAAGATTTCTTCTTACTAGGCTTTTGTTATTAAAAAAAAGTGCCACCTCCTGTCAAAAACAAATAGCACAATGTTAAACTGAGTTAAGATAGCTGGCTATGGGAACATCACTGTATTATCTATTAAGAGCACAGCGAAATGTAAGACACTGTGCCCTAATAGAGGCCTCCTCCTCCCCTTACAGCCTTCCTATCCTTCTCCAAAATTGGTGCCTTACCAATTCTTTGCATCATTTTATGCAAATGACAGTACACAGAAACGCTTCCATAGCCTAAAATCTCAAAAAAGTTTTAACCAAAATTTTTAAAATTCACTAATTTTGTCAAATCAACATACATAATGTCTCAAGGAGTTATATGCTGTTGAAGTGAAGAAAAAATGTTTCAGTCTCATGATTTTGGTTAAAAGTCATGGACGGTAAAAAAAAAAAAACATGATTTGGGTAAAAAAAAAGGTACACATAGGAGTACAAAAAAATCATCACAATTGCTGGCAAGTACAGCACACTATTGGTACAAATTTACACATAGCAAAACTACACATTTTACATACAGATTTAAAAACAACAAGATTCCTTCTTACTAGGCTTTTGTGATGAAAAAAAAGTGCCACCTCTTGTCATAAACAAATAGCGCAATGTTAAACTGAGTTAAGATAGCTGGTAGAGATGAGCAAACTTACAGTAAATTCGATTCATCACGAACTTCTCGGCTCGGCAGTTGATGACTTTTCCTGCATAATTTAGTTCAGCTTTCAGATGCTCCCGTGGGCTGGAAAAGGTGGATACAATCCTAGGAGACTCTTTCCTAGGACTCTATCCACCTTTTCCAGCCAACCGGAGCACCGGAAAGCTGGACTAATTTATGCAGGAAAAGTCAGCAACCGCCGAGCCTAGAAGTTCATGACGAATCGAATTTACTGTAAGTTCGCTCATCTCTAATAGCTGGCTATGGGAACATTACTGTATTCTATTAAGAGCACAGCGAAATGAAAGACACTGTGCCCTAATAGAGGCCTCCTCCTCCCCTTACAGCCTTCCTATCCATCTCCAAAATTGGTGTCTTACCAATTCTTTGCATCATTTTATGCAAATGACAGTACAAAGAAATGCTTCCATAGCCTACAATATCAAAAAAATTTTACCAAAATTTTTTAAATTCACCAATTTTATCAAATCAACATACATAACGTCTCAAGAAGTTATATGCTGTTGAAGTGAAGAAAAAATGTTTCAGTCTCATAATTTTGGTTAAAAATCATGGACAGTAAAAAAAAAACATGATTTGGGTAAAAAAAAGGTACAAATAGGAATACATAAAAAATCATCACAATAGCTGGCAAGTACAGCACACTATTGGTACAAATTTATACATAGCAAAACTACACATTTTACATGCAGATTTAAAAACAACAAGATTCCTTCTTACTAGGCTTTTGTGATAAAAAAAAGTGCCACCTCCTGTCAAAAACAAATAGCACAATGTTAAACTGAGTTAAGATAGCTGGTAGAGATGAGCAAACTTACAGTAAATTCGATTCGTCACAAACTTCTCAGCTCGGCAGTTGATGACTTTTCCTGCATAAATTAGTTCAGCTTACAGGTGCTCCAGTGGGCTGGAAAAGGTGGATACAGTCCTAGGAGGCTCTTTCCTAGGACTGTATCCACCTTTTCCAGCCCACCGGAGCACCGGAAAGCTGAACTAATTTATGCAGGAAAAGTCAGCAACCGCCGAGCCGAGAAGTTTGTGACGAATCGAATTTACTGTAAGTTCGCTCATCTCTAATAGCTGGCTATGGGAACATTACTGTATTATCTATTAAGAGCACAGTGAATTGAAAGACACTGTGCCATAATAGAGGCCTCCTCCTCCCCTTACAACCTTCCTACCCATCTCCAAAATTGGTGCCTTACCAATTCTTTGCATCATTTTATGCAAATGACAGTACGCAGAAACGCTTCCATAGCCTACAATCTCAAAAAATTTTAACCAAAATTTTAAAAATTCACCAATTTTGTCAAATCAACATACATAACGTCTCAAGAAGTTATATGCTGTTGAAGTAAAGAAAAAATTCAGTCTCATGATTTTGGTTAAAAATCATGGACAGTAAAAAAAAAAACATGATTTGGGTAAAAAAAAGGTACAAATAGGAATACAAAAAAGTCATCACAATAGCTGGCAAGTACAGCACACTATTGGTACAAATTTACACATAGCAAAACTACACATTTTACATAAAGATTTAAAAACAACAAGATTCCTTCTTACTAGGCTTTTGTGATAAAAAAAAAAGTGCCACCCCTGGTCAAAAACAAATAGCACAATGTTAAACTGAGTTAAGATAGCTGGCTATGGGAACATTACTGTATTATCTATTAAGAGCACAGCGAAATGTAAGACACTGTGCCCTAATAGAGGCCTCCTCCTCCCCTTACAGCCTTCCTATCCATCTCCAAAATTGGGGTGCCTTACCAATTCTTTGCATCATTTTATGCAAATGACAGTACGCAGAAATGCTTCCATAGCCTACAATCACAAAAAATTTTAACCAAAATTTTTAAAATTCACCAATTTTGTCAAATCAACATACATAACGTCTCAAGAAGTTATATGCTGTTGAAGTGAAGAAAAAATGTTTCAGTCTCATGATTTTGGTTAAAAATCATGGACAGTAAAAAAAACATGATTTGGGTAAAAAAAAAGGTACAAATAGGAATACATAAAAAATCATCACAATAGCTGGCAAGTACAGCACACTATTGGTACAAATTTACACATAGCAAAACTAAACATTTTACATGCAGATTTAAAAACAACAAGATTCCTTCTTACTAGGCTTTTGTGATAAAAAAAAAGTGCCACCTCCTGTCAAAAACAAATAGCACAATGTTAAACTGAGTTAAGATAGCTGGTAGAGATGAGCAAACTTACAGTAAATTCGATTCGTCACGAACTTCTCGGCTCGGCAGTTGATGACTTTTCCTGCATATATTAGTTCAGCTTTCAGATGCTCCCGTAGGCTGGAAAAGGTGGATACAGTCCTAGGAGACTCTTTCCTAGGACTGTATCCACCTTTTCCAGCCCACCGGAAAACTGAACTAATTTATGCAGGAAAAGTCAGCAACCGCCGAGCCTAGAAGTTCGTGACAAATCGAATTTACTGTAAGTTCGCTCATCTCTAATAGCTGGCTATGGGAACATTACTGTATTATCTATTAAGAGCACAGTGAATTGAAAGACACTGTGCCCTAATAGAGGCCTCCTCCTCCCCTTATAGCCTTCCTATCCATCTCCAAAATTGGGGTGCCTTACCAATTCTTTGCATCATTTTATGCATATGACAGTACGCAGAAACACTTCCATAGCCTACAATCTCAAAAAATTTTAACCAAAATTTTTAAAATTCACCAATTTTGTCAAATCAACATACATAACGTCTCAAGGAGTTTTATGCTGTTGAAGTGAAGAAAAAATTTTTCAGTCTCATGATTTTGGTTAAAAATCATGGACAGTAAAAACAAACAAATTACGATTTGGGTTAAAAAAAGGTACAAATAGGAATACAAAAAAATTATCACAATAGCTGGCAAGTACAGCACACTATTGGTACAAATTTACGCATAGCAAAACTACACATTTTATATACAGATTTAAAAACAACAAGATTCCTTCTTACTAGGCTTTTGTGATTAAAAAAAAAAAAAAGTGCCACCTCCTGTCAAAAACAAATAGCACAATGTTAAACTGAGTTAAGATAGCTGGTAGAGATGAGCGAACTTACAGTAAATTCGATTCGTCACGAACTTCTCGGCTCGGCAGTTGATGACTTTTCCTGCATAAATTAGTTCAGCTTTCAGATAATCCCGTGAGCTGGAAAAGGTGGATACAGTCCTAGGAGACTCTTTCCTAGGACTGTATCCACCTTTTCCAGCACACCGGAGCACCGGAAAGCTGAACTAATTCATGCAGGAAAACTCAGCAACCGCCGAGCCGAGAAGTTTGTGATGAATCAAATTTACTGTAAGTTCGCTCATCTCTAATAGCTGGCTATGGGAACATTACTGTATTATCTATTAAGAGCACAGCGAAATGAAAGACACTGTGCCCTAATAGAGGCCTCCTCCTCCCCTTACAGCCTTCCTATCCATCTCCAAAATTGGTGTCTTACCAATTCTTTGCATCATTTTATGCAAATGACAGTACACAGAAATGCTTCCATAGCCTACAATATCAAAAAAAATGTACCAAAATTTTTTAAATTCACCAATTTTATCAAATCAACATACATAACGTCTCAAGAAGTTATATGCTGTTGAAGTGAAGAAAAAATGTTTCAGTCTCATGATTTTGGTTAAAAATCATGGACAGTAAAAAAAAACATGATTTGGGTAAAAAAAAAGGTACAAATAGGAATACATAAAAAATCATCACAATAGCTGGCAAGTACAGCACACTATTGGTACAAATTTATACATAGCAAAACTACACATTTTACATGCAGATTTAAAAACAACAAGATTCCTTCTTACTAGGCTTTTGTGATAAAAAAAAAAGTGCCACCTCCTGTCAAAAACAAATAGCACAATGTTAAACTGAGTTAAGATAGCTGGTAGAGATGAGCAAACTTACAGTAAATTCGATTCGTCACGAACTTCTCGGCTCGGCAGTTGATGACTTTTCCTGCATAAATTAGTTCAGCTTACAGGTGCTCCAGTGGGCTGGAAAAGGTGGATACAGTGCTAGGAGGCTCTTTCCTAGGACTGTATCCACCTTTTCCAGCCCACCAGAGCACCGGAAAGCTGAACTAATTTATGCAGGAAAAGGCAGCAACCGCCGAGCCGAGAAGTTTGTGAGGAATCGAATTTACTGTAAGTTCGCTCATCTCTAATAGCTGGCTATGGGAACATTACTGTATTATCTATTAAGAGCACAGTGAATTGAAAGACACTGTGCCCTAATAGAGGCCTCCTCCTCCCCTTACAGCCTTCCTACCCATCTCCAAAATTGGTGCCTTACCAATTCTTTGCATCATTTTATGCAAATGACAGTACGCAGAAACGCTTCCATAGCCTACAATCTCAAAAAATTTTAACCAAAATTTTTAAAATTTACCAATTTTGTCAAATCAACATACATAACGTCTCAAGAAGTTATATGCTGTTGAAGTAAAGAAAAAAAAATTCAGTCTCATGATTTTGGTTAAAAATCATGGACAGTAAAAAAAAAACCATGATTTGGGTAAAAAAAAGGTACAAATAGGAATACAAAAAAGTCATCACAATAGCTGGCAAGTACAGCACACTATTGGTACAAATTTACACATAGCAAAACTACACATTTTACATAAAGATTTAAAAACAACAAGATTCCTTCTTACTAGGCTTTTGTGATAAAAAAAAAGTGCCACCCCCGGTCAAAAACAAATAGCACAATGTTAAACTGAGTTAAGATAGCTGGCTATGGGAACATTACTGTATTATCTATTAAGAGCACAGCGAAATGTAAGACACTGTGTCCTAATAGAGGCCTCCTCCTCCTCCCCTTACAGCCTTCCTATCCATCTCCAAAATTGGTGCCTTACCAATTTTTTGCATCATTTTATGCAAATGACAGTACACAGAAACGCTTCCATAGCCTACAATCTCAAAAAAAAATTTACCCAAATTTTTAAAATTCACCAATTTGGTAAAATCAACATACATAACGTCTCAAGGAGTTATATGCTGTTGAAGTGAAGAAAACATTTTTCAGTCTCATGATTTTGGTTAAAAATCATGGACAGTAAAAAAAAACATGATTTGGGTAAAAAAAAAAGGTACAAATAGGAATACAAAAAAATCATCACAATAGCTGGCAAGTACAGCACACTATTGGTACAAATTTACACATAGCTAAACTACACATTTTACATACAGATTTAAAACAACAAGATTCCTTCTTACTAGGCTTTTGTGATAAAAAAAAAAAGAGTGCGACCTCCTGTCAAAAACAAATAGCACAATGTTAAACTGAGTTAAGATAGCTGGCTATGGGAACATTACTGTATTATCTATTAAGGGCACAGTGAATTGAAAGACACTGTACCCTAATAGAGGCCTCCTCCTCCCTTACAGCCTTCCTATCCATCTCCAAAATTGGTGCCTTACCAATTCTTTGCATCATTTTATGCAAATGACAGTACACAGAAATGCTTCCATAGCCTACAATCTCAAAGAATTTTAACCCAAATTTTTAAAATTCACCAATTTTGTCAAATCAACATACATAACGTCTCAAGAAGTTATATGCTGTTGAAGTGAAGAAAAAATGTTTCAGTCTCATGATTTTGGTTAAAAATCATGGACAGTTAAAAAACTATGTTTTGGGTTAAAAAAAAGGTACAAATAGGAATACAAAAAAACCATCACAATAGCTGGCAAGTACAGCACACTATTGGTACAAATTTACACATAGCAAAACTACACATTTTACATACAGATTTAAAACAACAAGATTCCTTCTTACTAGGCTTTTGTGATAAAAAAAAACAGTGCCACATCCTGTCAAAAACAAATAGCACAATGTTAAACTGAGGTACGATAGCTGGCTATGGGAACATTACTGTATTATCTATTAAGAGCACAGCGAAATGAAAGACACTGTGCCCTAATAGAGGCCTCCTCCTCCCCTTACAGCCTTCCTATCCATCTCCAAAATTGGTGCCTTACCAATTCTTTGCATCATTTTATGCAAATGACTACGCAGAAACGCTTCCATAGCCTACAATCTCAAAAAAATTTTATCAAAATTTTTAAAATTCACCAATTTTGTCAAATCAACATACATAACGTCTCAAGAAGTTATATGCTGTTGAAGTGAAGAAAAAAATTTTCAGTCTCATGATTTTGGTTAAAAATCATGGACAGTAAAAAAACATGATTTGGGTAAAAAAAAAGGTACAAATTGGAATACAAAAAAATTATCACAAGAGCTGGCAAGTACAGCACACTATTGGTACAAATTTACACATAGCAAAACTACACATTTTACATACAGATTTAAAAACAACAAGATTCCTTCTTACTAGGCTTTTGTGATAAAAAAAAAGTGCCACCTCCTGTCAAAAACAAATAGCACAATGTTAAACTGAGTTGAGATAGCTGGTAGAGATGAGCAAACTTACAGTAAATTTGATTCGTCACGAACTTCTCGGCTCGGCAGTTGATGACTTTTCCTGCATAAATAAGTTCAGCTTTCAGATGCTCCCGTGGGCTGGAAAAGGTGGATACAATCCTAGGAGACTCTTTCATAGGAATGTATCCACCTTTTCCAGCCCACCGAAACACCGGAAAGCTGAACTAATTTATGTAGGAAAAGTCAGCAACCGCCGAGCCTAGATGTTCGTGACAAATCGAATTTACTGTAAGTTCGCTCATCTCTAATAGCTGACTATGGGAACATTACTGTATTATCTATTAAGAGCACAGTGAATTGAAAGACACTGTGCCCTAATAGAGGCCTCCTCCTCCCCTTACAGCCTTCCTATCCATCTCCAAAATTGGTGCCTTACCAATTCTTTGCATCATTTTATGCAAATGACAGTACGCAGAAACACTTCCATAGCCTACAATTTTAAAAAAATTTAACCAAAATTTTTAAAATTCACCAATTTTGTCAAATCAACATACATAACGTCTCAAGAAGTTATATGCTGTTGAAGTGAAGAAAAAATGTTTCAGTCTCATGATTTTGGTTAAAAATCATGGACAGTAAAAAAACATGATTTGGGTAAAAAAAAAAAAGGTACAAATAGGAATACAAAAAAATTATCACAAGAGCTGGCAAGTACAGCACACTATCGGTACAAATTTACACATAGCAAAACTACACATTTTACATACAGATTTAAAAACAACAAGATTCCTTCTTACTAGGCTTTTGTGATAAAAAAAAAAAGTGCCACCTCCTGTCAAAAACAAATAGCTCGGCAGTTGATGACTTTTCCTGCATAAATTAGTTCAGCTTACAGGTGCTCCAGTGGGCTGGAAAAGGTGGATACAGTCCTAGGAGACTCTTTCCTAGGACTGTATCCACCTTTTCCAGCCCACCGGAAAGCTGAACTAATTTATGCAGGAAAAGTCAGCAACCGCCGAGCCGAGAAGTTTGTGACGAATCGAATTTACTGTAAGTTCGCTCATCTCTAATAGCTGGCTATGGGAACATTACTGTATTATCTATTAAGGGCACAGCGAAATGAAAGACACTGTGCCCTAATAGAGGCCTCCTCCTCCCCTTACAGCCTTCCTATTCATCTCCAAAATGGGTGCCTTAACAATTCTTTGCATCATTTTATGCAAATGACAGTACACAGAAACACTTCCATAGCCTACAATCTCAAAAAATTTTTACCCAAATTTTTTAAATTGATCAATTTTGTCAAATCAACATACATAACGTCTCAAGGAGTTATATGCTGTTGAAGTGAAGAAAAACATTTTCAGTCTCATGATTTTGGTTAAAAATCATGGACAGTAAAAAAAACTATGATTTGGGTTAAAAAAAAAGGTACAAATAGGAATACAAAAAATCATCACAATAGCTGGCAAGTACAGCACACAATTGGTACAAATTTACACATAGCAAAACTACACATTTTACATACAGATTTAAAAACAACAAGATTTCTTCTTACTAGGCTTTTGTTATTAAAAAAAAGTGCCACCTCCTGTCAAAAACAAATAGCACAATGTTAAACTGAGTTAAGATAGCTGGCTATGGGAACATCACTGTATTATCTATTAAGAGCACAGCGAAATGTAAGACACTGTGCCCTAATAGAGGCCTCCTCCTCCCCTTACAGCCTTCCTATCCTTCTCCAAAATTGGTGCCTTACCAATTCTTTGCATCATTTTATGCAAATGACAGTACACAGAAACGCTTCCATAGCCTAAAATCTCAAAAAAGTTTTAACCAAAATTTTTAAAATTCACTAATTTTGTCAAATCAACATACATAATGTCTCAAGGAGTTATATGCTGTTGAAGTGAAGAAAAAATGTTTCAGTCTCATGATTTTGGTTAAAAGTCATGGACGGTAAAAAAAAAAAACATGATTTGGGTAAAAAAAAAGGTACACATAGGAGTACAAAAAAAATCATCACAATTGCTGGCAAGTACAGCACACTATTGGTACAAATTTACACATAGCAAAACTACACATTTTACATACAGATTTAAAAACAACAAGATTCCTTCTTACTAGGCTTTTGTGATGAAAAAAAAGTGCCACCTCTTGTCATAAACAAATAGCGCAATGTTAAACTGAGTTAAGATAGCTGGTAGAGATGAGCGAACTTACAGTAAATTCGATTCATCACGAACTTCTCGGCTCGGCAGTTGATGACTTTTCCTGCATAATTTAGTTCAGCTTTCAGATGCTCCCGTGGGCTGGAAAAGGTGGATACAATCCTAGGAGACTCTTTCCTAGGACTCTATCCACCTTTTCCAGCCAACCGGAGCACCGGAAAGCTGGACTAATTTATGCAGGAAAAGTCAGCAACCGCCGAGCCTAGAAGTTCATGACGAATCGAATTTACTGTAAGTTCGCTCATCTCTAATAGCTGGCTATGGGAACATTACTGTATTCTATTAAGAGCACAGCGAAATGAAAGACACTGTGCCCTAATAGAGGCCTCCTCCTCCCCTTACAGCCTTCCTATCCATCTCCAAAATTGGTGTCTTACCAATTCTTTGCATCATTTTATGCAAATGACAGTACAAAGAAATGCTTCCATAGCCTACAATATCAAAAAAATTTTACCAAAATTTTTTAAATTCACCAATTTTATCAAATCAACATACATAACGTCTCAAGAAGTTATATGCTGTTGAAGTGAAGAAAAAATGTTTCAGTCTCATAATTTTGGTTAAAAATCATGGACAGTAAAAAAAAAACATGATTTGGGTAAAAAAAAGGTACAAATAGGAATACATAAAAAATCATCACAATAGCTGGCAAGTACAGCACACTATTGGTACAAATTTATACATAGCAAAACTACACATTTTACATGCAGATTTAAAAACAACAAGATTCCTTCTTACTAGGCTTTTGTGATAAAAAAAAGTGCCACCTCCTGTCAAAAACAAATAGCACAATGTTAAACTGAGTTAAGATAGCTGGTAGAGATGAGCAAACTTACAGTAAATTCGATTCGTCACAAACTTCTCAGCTCGGCAGTTGATGACTTTTCCTGCATAAATTAGTTCAGCTTACAGGTGCTCCAGTGGGCTGGAAAAGGTGGATACAGTCCTAGGAGGCTCTTTCCTAGGACTGTATCCACCTTTTCCAGCCCACCGGAGCACCGGAAAGCTGAACTAATTTATGCAGGAAAAGTCAGCAACCGCCGAGCCGAGAAGTTTGTGACGAATCGAATTTACTGTAAGTTCGCTCATCTCTAATAGCTGGCTATGGGAACATTACTGTATTATCTATTAAGAGCACAGTGAATTGAAAGACACTGTGCCATAATAGAGGCCTCCTCCTCCCCTTACAACCTTCCTACCCATCTCCAAAATTGGTGCCTTACCAATTCTTTGCATCATTTTATGCAAATGACAGTACGCAGAAACGCTTCCATAGCCTACAATCTCAAAAAATTTTAACCAAAATTTTAAAAATTCACCAATTTTGTCAAATCAACATACATAACGTCTCAAGAAGTTATATGCTGTTGAAGTAAAGAAAAAATTCAGTCTCATGATTTTGGTTAAAAATCATGGACAGTAAAAAAAAAAACATGATTTGGGTAAAAAAAAGGTACAAATAGGAATACAAAAAAGTCATCACAATAGCTGGCAAGTACAGCACACTATTGGTACAAATTTACACATAGCAAAACTACACATTTTACATAAAGATTTAAAAACAACAAGATTCCTTCTTACTAGGCTTTTGTGATAAAAAAAAAAGTGCCACCCCTGGTCAAAAACAAATAGCACAATGTTAAACTGAGTTAAGATAGCTGGCTATGGGAACATTACTGTATTATCTATTAAGAGCACAGCGAAATGTAAGACACTGTGCCCTAATAGAGGCCTCCTCCTCCCCTTACAGCCTTCCTATCCATCTCCAAAATTGGGGTGCCTTACCAATTCTTTGCATCATTTTATGCAAATGACAGTACGCAGAAATGCTTCCATAGCCTACAATCACAAAAAATTTTAACCAAAATTTTTAAAATTCACCAATTTTGTCAAATCAACATACATAACGTCTCAAGAAGTTATATGCTGTTGAAGTGAAGAAAAAATGTTTCAGTCTCATGATTTTGGTTAAAAATCATGGACAGTAAAAAAAACATGATTTGGGTAAAAAAAAAGGTACAAATAGGAATACATAAAAAATCATCACAATAGCTGGCAAGTACAGCACACTATTGGTACAAATTTACACATAGCAAAACTAAACATTTTACATGCAGATTTAAAAACAACAAGATTCCTTCTTACTAGGCTTTTGTGATAAAAAAAAAGTGCCACCTCCTGTCAAAAACAAATAGCACAATGTTAAACTGAGTTAAGATAGCTGGTAGAGATGAGCAAACTTACAGTAAATTCGATTCGTCACGAACTTCTCGGCTCGGCAGTTGATGACTTTTCCTGCATATATTAGTTCAGCTTTCAGATGCTCCCGTAGGCTGGAAAAGGTGGATACAGTCCTAGGAGACTCTTTCCTAGGACTGTATCCACCTTTTCCAGCCCACCGGAAAACTGAACTAATTTATGCAGGAAAAGTCAGCAACCGCCGAGCCTAGAAGTTCGTGACAAATCGAATTTACTGTAAGTTCGCTCATCTCTAATAGCTGGCTATGGGAACATTACTGTATTATCTATTAAGAGCACAGTGAATTGAAAGACACTGTGCCCTAATAGAGGCCTCCTCCTCCCCTTATAGCCTTCCTATCCATCTCCAAAATTGGGGTGCCTTACCAATTCTTTGCATCATTTTATGCATATGACAGTACGCAGAAACACTTCCATAGCCTACAATCTCAAAAAATTTTAACCAAAATTTTTAAAATTCACCAATTTTGTCAAATCAACATACATAACGTCTCAAGGAGTTTTATGCTGTTGAAGTGAAGAAAAAATTTTTCAGTCTCATGATTTTGGTTAAAAATCATGGACAGTAAAAACAAACAAATTACGATTTGGGTTAAAAAAAGGTACAAATAGGAATACAAAAAAATTATCACAATAGCTGGCAAGTACAGCACACTATTGGTACAAATTTACGCATAGCAAAACTACACATTTTATATACAGATTTAAAAACAACAAGATTCCTTCTTACTAGGCTTTTGTGATAAAAAAAAAAAAAAGTGCCACCTCCTGTCAAAAACAAATAGCACAATGTTAAACTGAGTTAAGATAGCTGGTAGAGATGAGCGAACTTACAGTAAATTCGATTCGTCACGAACTTCTCGGCTCGGCAGTTGATGACTTTTCCTGCATAAATTAGTTCAGCTTTCAGATAATCCCGTGAGCTGGAAAAGGTGGATACAGTCCTAGGAGACTCTTTCCTAGGACTGTATCCACCTTTTCCAGCACACCGGAGCACCAGAAAGCTGAACTAATTCATGCAGGAAAACTCAGCAACCGCCGAGCCGAGAAGTTTGTGATGAATCAAATTTACTGTAAGTTCGCTCATCTCTAATAGCTGGCTATGGGAACATTACTGTATTATCTATTAAGAGCACAGCGAAATGAAAGACACTGTGCCCTAATAGAGGCCTCCTCCTCCCCTTACAGCCTTCCTATCCATCTCCAAAATTGGTGTCTTACCAATTCTTTGCATCATTTTATGCAAATGACAGTACACAGAAATGCTTCCATAGCCTACAATATCAAAAAAAATGTACCAAAATTTTTTAAATTCACCAATTTTATCAAATCAACATACATAACGTCTCAAGAAGTTATATGCTGTTGAAGTGAAGAAAAAATGTTTCAGTCTCATGATTTTGGTTAAAAATCATGGACAGTAAAAAAAAACATGATTTGGGTAAAAAAAAAGGTACAAATAGGAATACATAAAAAATCATCACAATAGCTGGCAAGTACAGCACACTATTGGTACAAATTTATACATAGCAAAACTACACATTTTACATGCAGATTTAAAAACAACAAGATTCCTTCTTACTAGGCTTTTGTGATAAAAAAAAGTGCCACCTCCTGTCAAAAACAAATAGCACAATGTTAAACTGAGTTAAGATAGCTGGTAGAGATGAGCAAACTTACAGTAAATTCGATTCGTCACGAACTTCTCGGCTCGGCAGTTGATGACTTTTCCTGCATAAATTAGTTCAGCTTACAGGTGCTCCAGTGGGCTGGAAAAGGTGGATACAGTGCTAGGAGGCTCTTTCCTAGGACTGTATCCACCTTTTCCAGCCCACCAGAGCACCGGAAAGCTGAACTAATTTATGCAGGAAAAGGCAGCAACCGCCGAGCCGAGAAGTTTGTGACGAATCGAATTTACTGTAAGTTCGCTCATCTCTAATAGCTGGCTATGGGAACATTACTGTATTATCTATTAAGAGCACAGTGAATTGAAAGACACTGTGCCCTAATAGAGGCCTCCTCCTCCCCTTACAGCCTTCCTACCCATCTCCAAAATTGGTGCCTTACCAATTCTTTGCATCATTTTATGCAAATGACAGTACGCAGAAACGCTTCCATAGCCTACAATCTCAAAAAATTTTAACCAAAATTTTTAAAATTTACCAATTTTGTCAAATCAACATACATAACGTCTCAAGAAGTTATATGCTGTTGAAGTAAAGAAAAAAAAATTCAGTCTCATGATTTTGGTTAAAAATCATGGACAGTAAAAAAAAAACCATGATTTGGGTAAAAAAAAGGTACAAATAGGAATACAAAAAAGTCATCACAATAGCTGGCAAGTACAGCACACTATTGGTACAAATTTACACATAGCAAAACTACACATTTTACATAAAGATTTAAAAACAACAAGATTCCTTCTTACTAGGCTTTTGTGATAAAAAAAAAGTGCCACCCCCGGTCAAAAACAAATAGCACAATGTTAAACTGAGTTAAGATAGCTGGCTATGGGAACATTACTGTATTATCTATTAAGAGCACAGCGAAATGTAAGACACTGTGTCCTAATAGAGGCCTCCTCCTCCTCCCCTTACAGCCTTCCTATCCATCTCCAAAATTGGTGCCTTACCAATTTTTTGCATCATTTTATGCAAATGACAGTACACAGAAACGCTTCCATAGCCTACAATCTCAAAAAAAAATTTACCCAAATTTTTAAAATTCACCAATTTGGTAAAATCAACATACATAACGTCTCAAGGAGTTATATGCTGTTGAAGTGAAGAAAACATTTTTCAGTCTCATGATTTTGGTTAAAAATCATGGACAGTAAAAAAAAACATGATTTGGGTAAAAAAAAAAAGGTACAAATAGGAATACAAAAAAATCATCACAATAGCTGGCAAGTACAGCACACTATTGGTACAAATTTACACATAGCTAAACTACACATTTTACATACAGATTTAAAACAACAAGATTCCTTCTTACTAGGCTTTTGTGATAAAAAAAAAAAGAGTGCGACCTCCTGTCAAAAACAAATAGCACAATGTTAAACTGAGTTAAGATAGCTGGCTATGGGAACATTACTGTATTATCTATTAAGGGCACAGTGAATTGAAAGACACTGTACCCTAATAGAGGCCTCCTCCTCCCTTACAGCCTTCCTATCCATCTCCAAAATTGGTGCCTTACCAATTCTTTGCATCATTTTATGCAAATGACAGTACACAGAAATGCTTCCATAGCCTACAATCTCAAAGAATTTTAACCCAAATTTTTAAAATTCACCAATTTTGTCAAATCAACATACATAACGTCTCAAGAAGTTATATGCTGTTGAAGTGAAGAAAAAAAATTCAGTCTCATGATTTTGGTTAAAAATCATGGACAGTAAAAAAAAACCATGATTTGGGTAAAAAAAAGGTACAAATAGGAATACAAAAAAGTCATCACAATAGCTGGCAAGTACAGCACACTATTGGTACAAATTTACACATAGCAAAACTACACATTTTACATAAAGATTTAAAAACAACAAGATTCCTTCTTACTAGGCTTTTGTGATAAAAAAAAAGTGCCACCCCCGGTCAAAAACAAATAGCACAATGTTAAACTGAGTTAAGATAGCTGGCTATGGGAACATTACTGTATTATCTATTAAGAGCACAGCGAAATGAAAGACACTGTGCCCTAATAGAGGCCTCCTCCTCCCCTTACAGCCTTCCTATCCATCTCCAAAATTGGTGCCTTACCAATTCTTTGCATCATTTTATGCAAATGACAGTACGCAGAAATGCTTCCATAGCCTACAATCTCAAAAAATTTTTACCAAAATTTTTACAATTCACCAATTTTGTCAAATCAACATACATAATGTCTCAATGAGTTATATGCTGTTGAAGTGAAGAAAAAAATTTTCAGTCTCATGATTTTGGTTAAAAATCATGGACAGTAAAAACAAACAAACTATGATTTGGGTTAAAAAAAAGGTACAAATAGGAATACAAAAAAATTATCACAATAGCTGGCAAGTACAGCACACTATTGGTACAAATTTACGCATAGCAAAACTACATATTTTATATACAAATTTAAAAACAACAAGATTCCTTCTTACTAGGCTTTTGTAATAAAAAAAAAGTGCCACCTCCTGTCAAAAACAAATAGCACAATGTTAAACTGAGTTAAGATAGCTGGCAGAGATGAGCGAACTTACAGTAAATTCGATTAGTCACAAACTTCTCGGCTCGGCAGTTGATGACTTTTCCTGCATAAATTAGTTCAGCTTACAGGTGCTCCAGTGGGCTGGAAAAGGTGGATACAGTCCTAGGAGACTCTTTCCTAGGACTGTATGCACCTTTTCCAGCCCACTGGAGCACCCGAAAGCTGAACTAATTTATGCAGGAAAAGTCAGCAACCGCCGAGCCTAGAAGTTCGTGACGAATCGAATTTACTGTAAGTTCGCTCATCTCTAATAGCTGGCTATGGGAACATTACTGTATTATCTATTAAGGGCACAGTGAATTGAAAGACACTGTACCCTAATAGAGGCCTCCTCCTCCCTTACAGCCTTCCTATCCATCTCCAAAATTGGTGCCTTACCAATTCTTTGCATCATTTTATGCAAATGACAGTACACAGAAATGCTTCCATAGCCTACAATCTCAAAGAATTTTAACCCAAATTTTTAAAATTCACCAATTTTGTCAAATCAACATACATAACGTCTCAAGAAGTTATATGCTGTTGAAGTGAAGAAAAAATGTTTCAGTCTCATGATTTTGGTTAAAAATCATGGACAGTTAAAAAACTATGTTTTGGGTTAAAAAAAAGGTACAAATAGGAATACAAAAAAACCATCACAATAGCTGGCAAGTACAGCACACTATTGGTACAAATTTACACATAGCAAAACTACACATTTTACATACAGATTTAAAACAACAAGATTCCTTCTTACTAGGCTTTTGTGATAAAAAAAAACAGTGCCACATCCTGTCAAAAACAAATAGCACAATGTTAAACTGAGGTACGATAGCTGGCTATGGGAACATTACTGTATTATCTATTAAGAGCACAGCGAAATGAAAGACACTGTGCCCTAATAGAGGCCTCCTCCTCCCCTTACAGCCTTCCTATCCATCTCCAAAATTGGTGCCTTACCAATTATTTGCATCATTTTATGCAAATGACTACGCAGAAACGCTTCCATAGCCTACAATCTCAAAAAAATTTTATCAAAATTTTTAAAATTCACCAATTTTGTCAAATCAACATACATAACGTCTCAAGAAGTTATATGCTGTTGAAGTGAAGAAAAAAATTTTCAGTCTCATGATTTTGGTTAAAAATCATGGACAGTAAAAAAACATGATTTGGGTAAAAAAAAAGGTACAAATTGGAATACAAAAAAATTATCACAAGAGCTGGCAAGTACAGCACACTATTGGTACAAATTTACACATAGCAAAACTACACATTTTACATACAGATTTAAAAACAACAAGATTCCTTCTTACTAGGCTTTTGTGATAAAAAAAAAGTGCCACCTCCTGTCAAAAACAAATAGCACAATGTTAAACTGAGTTGAGATAGCTGGTAGAGATGAGCAAACTTACAGTAAATTTGATTCGTCACGAACTTCTCGGCTCGGCAGTTGATGACTTTTCCTGCATAAATAAGTTCAGCTTTCAGATGCTCCCGTGGGCTGGAAAAGGTGGATACAATCCTAGGAGACTCTTTCATAGGAATGTATCCACCTTTTCCAGCCCACCGAAACACCGGAAAGCTGAACTAATTTATGTAGGAAAAGTCAGCAACCGCCGAGCCTAGATGTTCGTGACAAATCGAATTTACTGTAAGTTCGCTCATCTCTAATAGCTGACTATGGGAACATTACTGTATTATCTATTAAGAGCACAGTGAATTGAAAGACACTGTGCCCTAATAGAGGCCTCCTCCTCCCCTTACAGCCTTCCTATCCATCTCCAAAATTGGTGCCTTACCAATTCTTTGCATCATTTTATGCAAATGACAGTACGCAGAAACACTTCCATAGCCTACAATTTTAAAAAAATTTAACCAAAATTTTTAAAATTCACCAATTTTGTCAAATCAACATACATAACGTCTCAAGAAGTTATATGCTGTTGAAGTGAAGAAAAAATGTTTCAGTCTCATGATTTTGGTTAAAAATCATGGACAGTAAAAAAACATGATTTGGGTAAAAAAAAAAAAGGTACAAATAGGAATACAAAAAAATTATCACAAGAGCTGGCAAGTACAGCACACTATCGGTACAAATTTACACATAGCAAAACTACACATTTTACATACAGATTTAAAAACAACAAGATTCCTTCTTACTAGGCTTTTGTGATAAAAAAAAAAAGTGCCACCTCCTGTCAAAAACAAATAGCTCGGCAGTTGATGACTTTTCCTGCATAAATTAGTTCAGCTTACAGGTGCTCCAGTGGGCTGGAAAAGGTGGATACAGTCCTAGGAGACTCTTTCCTAGGACTGTATCCACCTTTTCCAGCCCACCGGAAAGCTGAACTAATTTATGCAGGAAAAGTCAGCAACCGCCGAGCCGAGAAGTTTGTGACGAATCGAATTTACTGTAAGTTCGCTCATCTCTAATAGCTGGCTATGGGAACATTACTGTATTATCTATTAAGGGCACAGCGAAATGAAAGACACTGTGCCCTAATAGAGGCCTCCTCCTCCCCTTACAGCCTTCCTATTCATCTCCAAAATGGGTGCCTTAACAATTCTTTGCATCATTTTATGCAAATGACAGTACACAGAAACACTTCCATAGCCTACAATCTCAAAAAATTTTTACCCAAATTTTTTAAATTGATCAATTTTGTCAAATCAACATACATAACGTCTCAAGGAGTTATATGCTGTTGAAGTGAAGAAAAACATTTTCAGTCTCATGATTTTGGTTAAAAATCATGGACAGTAAAAAAAACTATGATTTGGGTTAAAAAAAAAGGTACAAATAGGAATACAAAAAATCATCACAATAGCTGGCAAGTACAGCACACAATTGGTACAAATTTACACATAGCAAAACTACACATTTTACATACAGATTTAAAAACAACAAGATTTCTTCTTACTAGGCTTTTGTTATTAAAAAAAAGTGCCACCTCCTGTCAAAAACAAATAGCACAATGTTAAACTGAGTTAAGATAGCTGGCTATGGGAACATCACTGTATTATCTATTAAGAGCACAGCGAAATGTAAGACACTGTGCCCTAATAGAGGCCTCCTCCTCCCCTTACAGCCTTCCTATCCTTCTCCAAAATTGGTGCCTTACCAATTCTTTGCATCATTTTATGCAAATGACAGTACACAGAAACGCTTCCATAGCCTAAAATCTCAAAAAAGTTTTAACCAAAATTTTTAAAATTCACTAATTTTGTCAAATCAACATACATAATGTCTCAAGGAGTTATATGCTGTTGAAGTGAAGAAAAAATGTTTCAGTCTCATGATTTTGGTTAAAAGTCATGGACGGTAAAAAAAAAAAAACATGATTTGGGTAAAAAAAAAGGTACACATAGGAGTACAAAAAAATCATCACAATTGCTGGCAAGTACAGCACACTATTGGTACAAATTTACACATAGCAAAACTACACATTTTACATACAGATTTAAAAACAACAAGATTCCTTCTTACTAGGCTTTTGTGATGAAAAAAAAGTGCCACCTCTTGTCATAAACAAATAGCGCAATGTTAAACTGAGTTAAGATAGCTGGTAGAGATGAGCAAACTTACAGTAAATTCGATTCATCACGAACTTCTCGGCTCGGCAGTTGATGACTTTTCCTGCATAATTTAGTTCAGCTTTCAGATGCTCCCGTGGGCTGGAAAAGGTGGATACAATCCTAGGAGACTCTTTCCTAGGACTCTATCCACCTTTTCCAGCCAACCGGAGCACCGGAAAGCTGGACTAATTTATGCAGGAAAAGTCAGCAACCGCCGAGCCTAGAAGTTCATGACGAATCGAATTTACTGTAAGTTCGCTCATCTCTAATAGCTGGCTATGGGAACATTACTGTATTCTATTAAGAGCACAGCGAAATGAAAGACACTGTGCCCTAATAGAGGCCTCCTCCTCCCCTTACAGCCTTCCTATCCATCTCCAAAATTGGTGTCTTACCAATTCTTTGCATCATTTTATGCAAATGACAGTACAAAGAAATGCTTCCATAGCCTACAATATCAAAAAAATTTTACCAAAATTTTTTAAATTCACCAATTTTATCAAATCAACATACATAACGTCTCAAGAAGTTATATGCTGTTGAAGTGAAGAAAAAATGTTTCAGTCTCATAATTTTGGTTAAAAATCATGGACAGTAAAAAAAAAACATGATTTGGGTAAAAAAAAGGTACAAATAGGAATACATAAAAAATCATCACAATAGCTGGCAAGTACAGCACACTATTGGTACAAATTTATACATAGCAAAACTACACATTTTACATGCAGATTTAAAAACAACAAGATTCCTTCTTACTAGGCTTTTGTGATAAAAAAAAGTGCCACCTCCTGTCAAAAACAAATAGCACAATGTTAAACTGAGTTAAGATAGCTGGTAGAGATGAGCAAACTTACAGTAAATTCGATTCGTCACAAACTTCTCAGCTCGGCAGTTGATGACTTTTCCTGCATAAATTAGTTCAGCTTACAGGTGCTCCAGTGGGCTGGAAAAGGTGGATACAGTCCTAGGAGGCTCTTTCCTAGGACTGTATCCACCTTTTCCAGCCCACCGGAGCACCGGAAAGCTGAACTAATTTATGCAGGAAAAGTCAGCAACCGCCGAGCCGAGAAGTTTGTGACGAATCGAATTTACTGTAAGTTCGCTCATCTCTAATAGCTGGCTATGGGAACATTACTGTATTATCTATTAAGAGCACAGTGAATTGAAAGACACTGTGCCATAATAGAGGCCTCCTCCTCCCCTTACAACCTTCCTACCCATCTCCAAAATTGGTGCCTTACCAATTCTTTGCATCATTTTATGCAAATGACAGTACGCAGAAACGCTTCCATAGCCTACAATCTCAAAAAATTTTAACCAAAATTTTAAAAATTCACCAATTTTGTCAAATCAACATACATAACGTCTCAAGAAGTTATATGCTGTTGAAGTAAAGAAAAAATTCAGTCTCATGATTTTGGTTAAAAATCATGGACAGTAAAAAAAAAAACATGATTTGGGTAAAAAAAAGGTACAAATAGGAATACAAAAAAGTCATCACAATAGCTGGCAAGTACAGCACACTATTGGTACAAATTTACACATAGCAAAACTACACATTTTACATAAAGATTTAAAAACAACAAGATTCCTTCTTACTAGGCTTTTGTGATAAAAAAAAAAGTGCCACCCCTGGTCAAAAACAAATAGCACAATGTTAAACTGAGTTAAGATAGCTGGCTATGGGAACATTACTGTATTATCTATTAAGAGCACAGCGAAATGTAAGACACTGTGCCCTAATAGAGGCCTCCTCCTCCCCTTACAGCCTTCCTATCCATCTCCAAAATTGGGGTGCCTTACCAATTCTTTGCATCATTTTATGCAAATGACAGTACGCAGAAATGCTTCCATAGCCTACAATCACAAAAAATTTTAACCAAAATTTTTAAAATTCACCAATTTTGTCAAATCAACATACATAACGTCTCAAGAAGTTATATGCTGTTGAAGTGAAGAAAAAATGTTTCAGTCTCATGATTTTGGTTAAAAATCATGGACAGTAAAAAAAACATGATTTGGGTAAAAAAAAAGGTACAAATAGGAATACATAAAAAATCATCACAATAGCTGGCAAGTACAGCACACTATTGGTACAAATTTACACATAGCAAAACTAAACATTTTACATGCAGATTTAAAAACAACAAGATTCCTTCTTACTAGGCTTTTGTGATAAAAAAAAAGTGCCACCTCCTGTCAAAAACAAATAGCACAATGTTAAACTGAGTTAAGATAGCTGGTAGAGATGAGCAAACTTACAGTAAATTCGATTCGTCACGAACTTCTCGGCTCGGCAGTTGATGACTTTTCCTGCATATATTAGTTCAGCTTTCAGATGCTCCCGTAGGCTGGAAAAGGTGGATACAGTCCTAGGAGACTCTTTCCTAGGACTGTATCCACCTTTTCCAGCCCACCGGAAAACTGAACTAATTTATGCAGGAAAAGTCAGCAACCGCCGAGCCTAGAAGTTCGTGACAAATCGAATTTACTGTAAGTTCGCTCATCTCTAATAGCTGGCTATGGGAACATTACTGTATTATCTATTAAGAGCACAGTGAATTGAAAGACACTGTGCCCTAATAGAGGCCTCCTCCTCCCCTTATAGCCTTCCTATCCATCTCCAAAATTGGGGTGCCTTACCAATTCTTTGCATCATTTTATGCATATGACAGTACGCAGAAACACTTCCATAGCCTACAATCTCAAAAAATTTTAACCAAAATTTTTAAAATTCACCAATTTTGTCAAATCAACATACATAACGTCTCAAGGAGTTTTATGCTGTTGAAGTGAAGAAAAAATTTTTCAGTCTCATGATTTTGGTTAAAAATCATGGACAGTAAAAACAAACAAATTACGATTTGGGTTAAAAAAAGGTACAAATAGGAATACAAAAAAATTATCACAATAGCTGGCAAGTACAGCACACTATTGGTACAAATTTACGCATAGCAAAACTACACATTTTATATACAGATTTAAAAACAACAAGATTCCTTCTTACTAGGCTTTTGTGATTAAAAAAAAAAAAAAGTGCCACCTCCTGTCAAAAACAAATAGCACAATGTTAAACTGAGTTAAGATAGCTGGTAGAGATGAGCGAACTTACAGTAAATTCGATTCGTCACGAACTTCTCGGCTCGGCAGTTGATGACTTTTCCTGCATAAATTAGTTCAGCTTTCAGATAATCCCGTGAGCTGGAAAAGGTGGATACAGTCCTAGGAGACTCTTTCCTAGGACTGTATCCACCTTTTCCAGCACACCGGAGCACCGGAAAGCTGAACTAATTCATGCAGGAAAACTCAGCAACCGCCGAGCCGAGAAGTTTGTGATGAATCAAATTTACTGTAAGTTCGCTCATCTCTAATAGCTGGCTATGGGAACATTACTGTATTATCTATTAAGAGCACAGCGAAATGAAAGACACTGTGCCCTAATAGAGGCCTCCTCCTCCCCTTACAGCCTTCCTATCCATCTCCAAAATTGGTGTCTTACCAATTCTTTGCATCATTTTATGCAAATGACAGTACACAGAAATGCTTCCATAGCCTACAATATCAAAAAAAATGTACCAAAATTTTTTAAATTCACCAATTTTATCAAATCAACATACATAACGTCTCAAGAAGTTATATGCTGTTGAAGTGAAGAAAAAATGTTTCAGTCTCATGATTTTGGTTAAAAATCATGGACAGTAAAAAAAAACATGATTTGGGTAAAAAAAAAGGTACAAATAGGAATACATAAAAAATCATCACAATAGCTGGCAAGTACAGCACACTATTGGTACAAATTTATACATAGCAAAACTACACATTTTACATGCAGATTTAAAAACAACAAGATTCCTTCTTACTAGGCTTTTGTGATAAAAAAAAAAGTGCCACCTCCTGTCAAAAACAAATAGCACAATGTTAAACTGAGTTAAGATAGCTGGTAGAGATGAGCAAACTTACAGTAAATTCGATTCGTCACGAACTTCTCGGCTCGGCAGTTGATGACTTTTCCTGCATAAATTAGTTCAGCTTACAGGTGCTCCAGTGGGCTGGAAAAGGTGGATACAGTGCTAGGAGGCTCTTTCCTAGGACTGTATCCACCTTTTCCAGCCCACCAGAGCACCGGAAAGCTGAACTAATTTATGCAGGAAAAGGCAGCAACCGCCGAGCCGAGAAGTTTGTGAGGAATCGAATTTACTGTAAGTTCGCTCATCTCTAATAGCTGGCTATGGGAACATTACTGTATTATCTATTAAGAGCACAGTGAATTGAAAGACACTGTGCCCTAATAGAGGCCTCCTCCTCCCCTTACAGCCTTCCTACCCATCTCCAAAATTGGTGCCTTACCAATTCTTTGCATCATTTTATGCAAATGACAGTACGCAGAAACGCTTCCATAGCCTACAATCTCAAAAAATTTTAACCAAAATTTTTAAAATTTACCAATTTTGTCAAATCAACATACATAACGTCTCAAGAAGTTATATGCTGTTGAAGTAAAGAAAAAAAAATTCAGTCTCATGATTTTGGTTAAAAATCATGGACAGTAAAAAAAAAACCATGATTTGGGTAAAAAAAAGGTACAAATAGGAATACAAAAAAGTCATCACAATAGCTGGCAAGTACAGCACACTATTGGTACAAATTTACACATAGCAAAACTACACATTTTACATAAAGATTTAAAAACAACAAGATTCCTTCTTACTAGGCTTTTGTGATAAAAAAAAAGTGCCACCCCCGGTCAAAAACAAATAGCACAATGTTAAACTGAGTTAAGATAGCTGGCTATGGGAACATTACTGTATTATCTATTAAGAGCACAGCGAAATGTAAGACACTGTGTCCTAATAGAGGCCTCCTCCTCCTCCCCTTACAGCCTTCCTATCCATCTCCAAAATTGGTGCCTTACCAATTTTTTGCATCATTTTATGCAAATGACAGTACACAGAAACGCTTCCATAGCCTACAATCTCAAAAAAAAATTTACCCAAATTTTTAAAATTCACCAATTTGGTAAAATCAACATACATAACGTCTCAAGGAGTTATATGCTGTTGAAGTGAAGAAAACATTTTTCAGTCTCATGATTTTGGTTAAAAATCATGGACAGTAAAAAAAAACATGATTTGGGTAAAAAAAAAAGGTACAAATAGGAATACAAAAAAATCATCACAATAGCTGGCAAGTACAGCACACTATTGGTACAAATTTACACATAGCTAAACTACACATTTTACATACAGATTTAAAACAACAAGATTCCTTCTTACTAGGCTTTTGTGATAAAAAAAAAAAGAGTGCGACCTCCTGTCAAAAACAAATAGCACAATGTTAAACTGAGTTAAGATAGCTGGCTATGGGAACATTACTGTATTATCTATTAAGGGCACAGTGAATTGAAAGACACTGTACCCTAATAGAGGCCTCCTCCTCCCTTACAGCCTTCCTATCCATCTCCAAAATTGGTGCCTTACCAATTCTTTGCATCATTTTATGCAAATGACAGTACACAGAAATGCTTCCATAGCCTACAATCTCAAAGAATTTTAACCCAAATTTTTAAAATTCACCAATTTTGTCAAATCAACATACATAACGTCTCAAGAAGTTATATGCTGTTGAAGTGAAGAAAAAATGTTTCAGTCTCATGATTTTGGTTAAAAATCATGGACAGTTAAAAAACTATGTTTTGGGTTAAAAAAAAGGTACAAATAGGAATACAAAAAAACCATCACAATAGCTGGCAAGTACAGCACACTATTGGTACAAATTTACACATAGCAAAACTACACATTTTACATACAGATTTAAAACAACAAGATTCCTTCTTACTAGGCTTTTGTGATAAAAAAAAACAGTGCCACATCCTGTCAAAAACAAATAGCACAATGTTAAACTGAGGTACGATAGCTGGCTATGGGAACATTACTGTATTATCTATTAAGAGCACAGCGAAATGAAAGACACTGTGCCCTAATAGAGGCCTCCTCCTCCCCTTACAGCCTTCCTATCCATCTCCAAAATTGGTGCCTTACCAATTCTTTGCATCATTTTATGCAAATGACTACGCAGAAACGCTTCCATAGCCTACAATCTCAAAAAAATTTTATCAAAATTTTTAAAATTCACCAATTTTGTCAAATCAACATACATAACGTCTCAAGAAGTTATATGCTGTTGAAGTGAAGAAAAAAATTTTCAGTCTCATGATTTTGGTTAAAAATCATGGACAGTAAAAAAACATGATTTGGGTAAAAAAAAAGGTACAAATTGGAATACAAAAAAATTATCACAAGAGCTGGCAAGTACAGCACACTATTGGTACAAATTTACACATAGCAAAACTACACATTTTACATACAGATTTAAAAACAACAAGATTCCTTCTTACTAGGCTTTTGTGATAAAAAAAAAGTGCCACCTCCTGTCAAAAACAAATAGCACAATGTTAAACTGAGTTGAGATAGCTGGTAGAGATGAGCAAACTTACAGTAAATTTGATTCGTCACGAACTTCTCGGCTCGGCAGTTGATGACTTTTCCTGCATAAATAAGTTCAGCTTTCAGATGCTCCCGTGGGCTGGAAAAGGTGGATACAATCCTAGGAGACTCTTTCATAGGAATGTATCCACCTTTTCCAGCCCACCGAAACACCGGAAAGCTGAACTAATTTATGTAGGAAAAGTCAGCAACCGCCGAGCCTAGATGTTCGTGACAAATCGAATTTACTGTAAGTTCGCTCATCTCTAATAGCTGACTATGGGAACATTACTGTATTATCTATTAAGAGCACAGTGAATTGAAAGACACTGTGCCCTAATAGAGGCCTCCTCCTCCCCTTACAGCCTTCCTATCCATCTCCAAAATTGGTGCCTTACCAATTCTTTGCATCATTTTATGCAAATGACAGTACGCAGAAACACTTCCATAGCCTACAATTTTAAAAAAATTTAACCAAAATTTTTAAAATTCACCAATTTTGTCAAATCAACATACATAACGTCTCAAGAAGTTATATGCTGTTGAAGTGAAGAAAAAATGTTTCAGTCTCATGATTTTGGTTAAAAATCATGGACAGTAAAAAAACATGATTTGGGTAAAAAAAAAAAAGGTACAAATAGGAATACAAAAAAATTATCACAAGAGCTGGCAAGTACAGCACACTATCGGTACAAATTTACACATAGCAAAACTACACATTTTACATACAGATTTAAAAACAACAAGATTCCTTCTTACTAGGCTTTTGTGATAAAAAAAAAAAGTGCCACCTCCTGTCAAAAACAAATAGCTCGGCAGTTGATGACTTTTCCTGCATAAATTAGTTCAGCTTACAGGTGCTCCAGTGGGCTGGAAAAGGTGGATACAGTCCTAGGAGACTCTTTCCTAGGACTGTATCCACCTTTTCCAGCCCACCGGAAAGCTGAACTAATTTATGCAGGAAAAGTCAGCAACCGCCGAGCCGAGAAGTTTGTGACGAATCGAATTTACTGTAAGTTCGCTCATCTCTAATAGCTGGCTATGGGAACATTACTGTATTATCTATTAAGGGCACAGCGAAATGAAAGACACTGTGCCCTAATAGAGGCCTCCTCCTCCCCTTACAGCCTTCCTATTCATCTCCAAAATGGGTGCCTTAACAATTCTTTGCATCATTTTATGCAAATGACAGTACACAGAAACACTTCCATAGCCTACAATCTCAAAAAATTTTTACCCAAATTTTTTAAATTGATCAATTTTGTCAAATCAACATACATAACGTCTCAAGGAGTTATATGCTGTTGAAGTGAAGAAAAACATTTTCAGTCTCATGATTTTGGTTAAAAATCATGGACAGTAAAAAAAACTATGATTTGGGTTAAAAAAAAAGGTACAAATAGGAATACAAAAAATCATCACAATAGCTGGCAAGTACAGCACACAATTGGTACAAATTTACACATAGCAAAACTACACATTTTACATACAGATTTAAAAACAACAAGATTTCTTCTTACTAGGCTTTTGTTATTAAAAAAAAGTGCCACCTCCTGTCAAAAACAAATAGCACAATGTTAAACTGAGTTAAGATAGCTGGCTATGGGAACATCACTGTATTATCTATTAAGAGCACAGCGAAATGTAAGACACTGTGCCCTAATAGAGGCCTCCTCCTCCCCTTACAGCCTTCCTATCCTTCTCCAAAATTGGTGCCTTACCAATTCTTTGCATCATTTTATGCAAATGACAGTACACAGAAACGCTTCCATAGCCTAAAATCTCAAAAAAGTTTTAACCAAAATTTTTAAAATTCACTAATTTTGTCAAATCAACATACATAATGTCTCAAGGAGTTATATGCTGTTGAAGTGAAGAAAAAATGTTTCAGTCTCATGATTTTGGTTAAAAGTCATGGACGGTAAAAAAAAAAAAACATGATTTGGGTAAAAAAAAAGGTACACATAGGAGTACAAAAAAAATCATCACAATTGCTGGCAAGTACAGCACACTATTGGTACAAATTTACACATAGCAAAACTACACATTTTACATACAGATTTAAAAACAACAAGATTCCTTCTTACTAGGCTTTTGTGATGAAAAAAAAGTGCCACCTCTTGTCATAAACAAATAGCGCAATGTTAAACTGAGTTAAGATAGCTGGTAGAGATGAGCGAACTTACAGTAAATTCGATTCATCACGAACTTCTCGGCTCGGCAGTTGATGACTTTTCCTGCATAATTTAGTTCAGCTTTCAGATGCTCCCGTGGGCTGGAAAAGGTGGATACAATCCTAGGAGACTCTTTCCTAGGACTCTATCCACCTTTTCCAGCCAACCGGAGCACCGGAAAGCTGGACTAATTTATGCAGGAAAAGTCAGCAACCGCCGAGCCTAGAAGTTCATGACGAATCGAATTTACTGTAAGTTCGCTCATCTCTAATAGCTGGCTATGGGAACATTACT
Organism: Hyla sarda; assembly: GCF_029499605.1. NCBI lineage: Eukaryota > Metazoa > Chordata > Amphibia > Anura > Hylidae > Hyla > Hyla sarda. The sequence goes on from NW_026607878.1 coordinate 57,543, forward strand.
GTATTCTATTAAGAGCACAGCGAAATGAAAGACACTGTGCCCTAATAGAGGCCTCCTCCTCCCCTTACAGCCTTCCTATCCATCTCCAAAATTGGTGTCTTACCAATTCTTTGCATCATTTTATGCAAATGACAGTACAAAGAAATGCTTCCATAGCCTACAATATCAAAAAAATTTTACCAAAATTTTTTAAATTCACCAATTTTATCAAATCAACATACATAACGTCTCAAGAAGTTATATGCTGTTGAAGTGAAGAAAAAATGTTTCAGTCTCATAATTTTGGTTAAAAATCATGGACAGTAAAAAAAAAACATGATTTGGGTAAAAAAAAGGTACAAATAGGAATACATAAAAAATCATCACAATAGCTGGCAAGTACAGCACACTATTGGTACAAATTTATACATAGCAAAACTACACATTTTACATGCAGATTTAAAAACAACAAGATTCCTTCTTACTAGGCTTTTGTGATAAAAAAAAGTGCCACCTCCTGTCAAAAACAAATAGCACAATGTTAAACTGAGTTAAGATAGCTGGTAGAGATGAGCAAACTTACAGTAAATTCGATTCGTCACAAACTTCTCAGCTCGGCAGTTGATGACTTTTCCTGCATAAATTAGTTCAGCTTACAGGTGCTCCAGTGGGCTGGAAAAGGTGGATACAGTCCTAGGAGGCTCTTTCCTAGGACTGTATCCACCTTTTCCAGCCCACCGGAGCACCGGAAAGCTGAACTAATTTATGCAGGAAAAGTCAGCAACCGCCGAGCCGAGAAGTTTGTGACGAATCGAATTTACTGTAAGTTCGCTCATCTCTAATAGCTGGCTATGGGAACATTACTGTATTATCTATTAAGAGCACAGTGAATTGAAAGACACTGTGCCATAATAGAGGCCTCCTCCTCCCCTTACAACCTTCCTACCCATCTCCAAAATTGGTGCCTTACCAATTCTTTGCATCATTTTATGCAAATGACAGTACGCAGAAACGCTTCCATAGCCTACAATCTCAAAAAATTTTAACCAAAATTTTAAAAATTCACCAATTTTGTCAAATCAACATACATAACGTCTCAAGAAGTTATATGCTGTTGAAGTAAAGAAAAAATTCAGTCTCATGATTTTGGTTAAAAATCATGGACAGTAAAAAAAAAAACATGATTTGGGTAAAAAAAAGGTACAAATAGGAATACAAAAAAGTCATCACAATAGCTGGCAAGTACAGCACACTATTGGTACAAATTTACACATAGCAAAACTACACATTTTACATAAAGATTTAAAAACAACAAGATTCCTTCTTACTAGGCTTTTGTGATAAAAAAAAAAGTGCCACCCCTGGTCAAAAACAAATAGCACAATGTTAAACTGAGTTAAGATAGCTGGCTATGGGAACATTACTGTATTATCTATTAAGAGCACAGCGAAATGTAAGACACTGTGCCCTAATAGAGGCCTCCTCCTCCCCTTACAGCCTTCCTATCCATCTCCAAAATTGGGGTGCCTTACCAATTCTTTGCATCATTTTATGCAAATGACAGTACGCAGAAATGCTTCCATAGCCTACAATCACAAAAAATTTTAACCAAAATTTTTAAAATTCACCAATTTTGTCAAATCAACATACATAACGTCTCAAGAAGTTATATGCTGTTGAAGTGAAGAAAAAATGTTTCAGTCTCATGATTTTGGTTAAAAATCATGGACAGTAAAAAAAACATGATTTGGGTAAAAAAAAAGGTACAAATAGGAATACATAAAAAATCATCACAATAGCTGGCAAGTACAGCACACTATTGGTACAAATTTACACATAGCAAAACTAAACATTTTACATGCAGATTTAAAAACAACAAGATTCCTTCTTACTAGGCTTTTGTGATAAAAAAAAAGTGCCACCTCCTGTCAAAAACAAATAGCACAATGTTAAACTGAGTTAAGATAGCTGGTAGAGATGAGCAAACTTACAGTAAATTCGATTCGTCACGAACTTCTCGGCTCGGCAGTTGATGACTTTTCCTGCATATATTAGTTCAGCTTTCAGATGCTCCCGTAGGCTGGAAAAGGTGGATACAGTCCTAGGAGACTCTTTCCTAGGACTGTATCCACCTTTTCCAGCCCACCGGAAAACTGAACTAATTTATGCAGGAAAAGTCAGCAACCGCCGAGCCTAGAAGTTCGTGACAAATCGAATTTACTGTAAGTTCGCTCATCTCTAATAGCTGGCTATGGGAACATTACTGTATTATCTATTAAGAGCACAGTGAATTGAAAGACACTGTGCCCTAATAGAGGCCTCCTCCTCCCCTTATAGCCTTCCTATCCATCTCCAAAATTGGGGTGCCTTACCAATTCTTTGCATCATTTTATGCATATGACAGTACGCAGAAACACTTCCATAGCCTACAATCTCAAAAAATTTTAACCAAAATTTTTAAAATTCACCAATTTTGTCAAATCAACATACATAACGTCTCAAGGAGTTTTATGCTGTTGAAGTGAAGAAAAAATTTTTCAGTCTCATGATTTTGGTTAAAAATCATGGACAGTAAAAACAAACAAATTACGATTTGGGTTAAAAAAAGGTACAAATAGGAATACAAAAAAATTATCACAATAGCTGGCAAGTACAGCACACTATTGGTACAAATTTACGCATAGCAAAACTACACATTTTATATACAGATTTAAAAACAACAAGATTCCTTCTTACTAGGCTTTTGTGATAAAAAAAAAAAAAAGTGCCACCTCCTGTCAAAAACAAATAGCACAATGTTAAACTGAGTTAAGATAGCTGGTAGAGATGAGCGAACTTACAGTAAATTCGATTCGTCACGAACTTCTCGGCTCGGCAGTTGATGACTTTTCCTGCATAAATTAGTTCAGCTTTCAGATAATCCCGTGAGCTGGAAAAGGTGGATACAGTCCTAGGAGACTCTTTCCTAGGACTGTATCCACCTTTTCCAGCACACCGGAGCACCGGAAAGCTGAACTAATTCATGCAGGAAAACTCAGCAACCGCCGAGCCGAGAAGTTTGTGATGAATCAAATTTACTGTAAGTTCGCTCATCTCTAATAGCTGGCTATGGGAACATTACTGTATTATCTATTAAGAGCACAGCGAAATGAAAGACACTGTGCCCTAATAGAGGCCTCCTCCTCCCCTTACAGCCTTCCTATCCATCTCCAAAATTGGTGTCTTACCAATTCTTTGCATCATTTTATGCAAATGACAGTACACAGAAATGCTTCCATAGCCTACAATATCAAAAAAAATGTACCAAAATTTTTTAAATTCACCAATTTTATCAAATCAACATACATAACGTCTCAAGAAGTTATATGCTGTTGAAGTGAAGAAAAAATGTTTCAGTCTCATGATTTTGGTTAAAAATCATGGACAGTAAAAAAAAACATGATTTGGGTAAAAAAAAAGGTACAAATAGGAATACATAAAAAATCATCACAATAGCTGGCAAGTACAGCACACTATTGGTACAAATTTATACATAGCAAAACTACACATTTTACATGCAGATTTAAAAACAACAAGATTCCTTCTTACTAGGCTTTTGTGATAAAAAAAAAGTGCCACCTCCTGTCAAAAACAAATAGCACAATGTTAAACTGAGTTAAGATAGCTGGTAGAGATGAGCAAACTTACAGTAAATTCGATTCGTCACGAACTTCTCGGCTCGGCAGTTGATGACTTTTCCTGCATAAATTAGTTCAGCTTACAGGTGCTCCAGTGGGCTGGAAAAGGTGGATACAGTGCTAGGAGGCTCTTTCCTAGGACTGTATCCACCTTTTCCAGCCCACCAGAGCACCGGAAAGCTGAACTAATTTATGCAGGAAAAGGCAGCAACCGCCGAGCCGAGAAGTTTGTGAGGAATCGAATTTACTGTAAGTTCGCTCATCTCTAATAGCTGGCTATGGGAACATTACTGTATTATCTATTAAGAGCACAGTGAATTGAAAGACACTGTGCCCTAATAGAGGCCTCCTCCTCCCCTTACAGCCTTCCTACCCATCTCCAAAATTGGTGCCTTACCAATTCTTTGCATCATTTTATGCAAATGACAGTACGCAGAAACGCTTCCATAGCCTACAATCTCAAAAAATTTTAACCAAAATTTTTAAAATTTACCAATTTTGTCAAATCAACATACATAACGTCTCAAGAAGTTATATGCTGTTGAAGTAAAGAAAAAAAAATTCAGTCTCATGATTTTGGTTAAAAATCATGGACAGTAAAAAAAAAACCATGATTTGGGTAAAAAAAAGGTACAAATAGGAATACAAAAAAGTCATCACAATAGCTGGCAAGTACAGCACACTATTGGTACAAATTTACACATAGCAAAACTACACATTTTACATAAAGATTTAAAAACAACAAGATTCCTTCTTACTAGGCTTTTGTGATAAAAAAAAAGTGCCACCCCCGGTCAAAAACAAATAGCACAATGTTAAACTGAGTTAAGATAGCTGGCTATGGGAACATTACTGTATTATCTATTAAGAGCACAGCGAAATGTAAGACACTGTGTCCTAATAGAGGCCTCCTCCTCCTCCCCTTACAGCCTTCCTATCCATCTCCAAAATTGGTGCCTTACCAATTTTTTGCATCATTTTATGCAAATGACAGTACACAGAAACGCTTCCATAGCCTACAATCTCAAAAAAAAATTTACCCAAATTTTTAAAATTCACCAATTTGGTAAAATCAACATACATAACGTCTCAAGGAGTTATATGCTGTTGAAGTGAAGAAAACATTTTTCAGTCTCATGATTTTGGTTAAAAATCATGGACAGTAAAAAAAAACATGATTTGGGTAAAAAAAAAAGGTACAAATAGGAATACAAAAAAATCATCACAATAGCTGGCAAGTACAGCACACTATTGGTACAAATTTACACATAGCTAAACTACACATTTTACATACAGATTTAAAACAACAAGATTCCTTCTTACTAGGCTTTTGTGATAAAAAAAAAAAGAGTGCGACCTCCTGTCAAAAACAAATAGCACAATGTTAAACTGAGTTAAGATAGCTGGCTATGGGAACATTACTGTATTATCTATTAAGGGCACAGTGAATTGAAAGACACTGTACCCTAATAGAGGCCTCCTCCTCCCTTACAGCCTTCCTATCCATCTCCAAAATTGGTGCCTTACCAATTCTTTGCATCATTTTATGCAAATGACAGTACACAGAAATGCTTCCATAGCCTACAATCTCAAAGAATTTTAACCCAAATTTTTAAAATTCACCAATTTTGTCAAATCAACATACATAACGTCTCAAGAAGTTATATGCTGTTGAAGTGAAGAAAAAAAATTCAGTCTCATGATTTTGGTTAAAAATCATGGACAGTAAAAAAAAACCATGATTTGGGTAAAAAAAAGGTACAAATAGGAATACAAAAAAGTCATCACAATAGCTGGCAAGTACAGCACACTATTGGTACAAATTTACACATAGCAAAACTACACATTTTACATAAAGATTTAAAAACAACAAGATTCCTTCTTACTAGGCTTTTGTGATAAAAAAAAAGTGCCACCCCCGGTCAAAAACAAATAGCACAATGTTAAACTGAGTTAAGATAGCTGGCTATGGGAACATTACTGTATTATCTATTAAGAGCACAGCGAAATGAAAGACACTGTGCCCTAATAGAGGCCTCCTCCTCCCCTTACAGCCTTCCTATCCATCTCCAAAATTGGTGCCTTACCAATTCTTTGCATCATTTTATGCAAATGACAGTACGCAGAAATGCTTCCATAGCCTACAATCTCAAAAAATTTTTACCAAAATTTTTACAATTCACCAATTTTGTCAAATCAACATACATAATGTCTCAATGAGTTATATGCTGTTGAAGTGAAGAAAAAAATTTTCAGTCTCATGATTTTGGTTAAAAATCATGGACAGTAAAAAAACATGATTTGGGTAAAAAAAAAGGTACAAATAGGAATACAAAAAAATTATCACAATAGCTGGCAAGTACAGCACACTATTGGTACAAATTTACGCATAGCAAAACTACATATTTTATATACAAATTTAAAAACAACAAGATTCCTTCTTACTAGGCTTTTGTAATAAAAAAAAAGTGCCACCTCCTGTCAAAAACAAATAGCACAATGTTAAACTGAGTTAAGATAGCTGGCAGAGATGAGCGAACTTACAGTAAATTCGATTAGTCACAAACTTCTCGGCTCGGCAGTTGATGACTTTTCCTGCATAAATTAGTTCAGCTTACAGGTGCTCCAGTGGGCTGGAAAAGGTGGATACAGTCCTAGGAGACTCTTTCCTAGGACTGTATGCACCTTTTCCAGCCCACTGGAGCACCCGAAAGCTGAACTAATTTATGCAGGAAAAGTCAGCAACCGCCGAGCCTAGAAGTTCGTGACGAATCGAATTTACTGTAAGTTCGCTCATCTCTAATAGCTGGCTATGGGAACATTACTGTATTATCTATTAAGGGCACAGCGAAATGAAAGACACTGTGCCCTAATAGAGGCCTCCTCCTCCCCTTACAGCCTTCCTATTCATCTCCAAAATGGGTGCCTTAACAATTCTTTGCATCATTTTATGCAAATGACAGTACACAGAAACACTTCCATAGCCTACAATCTCAAAAAAATTTTACCCAAATTTTTTAAATTGATCAATTTTGTCAAATCAACATACATAACGTCTCAAGGAGTTATATGCTGTTGAAGTGAAGAAAAACATTTTCAGTCTCATGATTTTGGTTAAAAATCATGGACAGTAAAAAAAACTATGATTTGGGTTAAAAAAAAAGGTACAAATAGGAATACAAAAAATCATCACAATAGCTGGCAAGTACAGCACACAATTGGTACAAATTTACACATAGCAAAACTACACATTTTACATACAGATTTAAAAACAACAAGATTTCTTCTTACTAGGCTTTTGTTATAAAAAAAAAGTGCCACCTCCTGTCAAAAACAAATAGCACAATGTTAAACTGAGTTAAGATAGCTGGCTATGGGAACATTACTGTATTATCTATTAAGAGCACAGCGAAATGTAAGACACTGTGCCCTAATAGAGGCCTCCTCCTCCCCTTACAGCCTTCCTATCCTTCTCCAAAATTGGTGCCTTACCAATTCTTTGCATCATTTTATGCAAATGACGGTACACAGAAACGCTTTCATAGCCTAAAATCTCAAAAAAGTTTTAACCACAATTTTTAAAATTCACTAATTTTGTCAAATCAACATACATAATGTCTCAAGGAGTTATATGCTGTTGAAGTGAAGAAAAAATGTTTCAGTCTCATGATTTTGGTTAAAATTCATGGACAGTAAAAAAAACATGATTTGGGTAAAAAAAAGATACAAATAGGAATACATAAAAAATCATCACAATAGCTGGCAAGTACAGCACACTATTGGTACAAATTTACACATAGCAAAACTAAACATTTTACATGCAGATTTAAAAACAACAAGATTCCTTCTTACTAGGCTTTTGTGATAAAAAAAAGTGCCACCTCCTGTCAAAAACAAATAGCACAATGTTAAACTGAGTTAAGATAGCTGGTAGAGATGAGCAAACTTACAGTAAATTCGATTCGTCACGAACTTCTCGGCTCGGCAGTTGATGACTTTTCCTGCATATATTAGTTCAGCTTTCAGATGCTCCCGTAGGCTGGAAAAGGTGGATACAGTCCTAGGAGACTCTTTCCTAGGACTGTATCCACCTTTTCCAGCCCACCGGAAAACTGAACTAATTTATGCAGGAAAAGTCAGCAACCGCCGAGCCTAGAAGTTCGTGACAAATCGAATTTACTGTAAGTTCGCTCATCTCTAATAGCTGGCTATGGGAACATTACTGTATTATCTATTAAGAGCACAGTGAATTGAAAGACACTGTGCCCTAATAGAGGCCTCCTCCTCCCCTTATAGCCTTCCTATCCATCTCCAAAATTGGGGTGCCTTACCAATTCTTTGCATCATTTTATGCATATGACAGTACGCAGAAACACTTCCATAGCCTACAATCTCAAAAAATTTTAACCAAAATTTTTAAAATTCACCAATTTTGTCAAATCAACATACATAACGTCTCAAGGAGTTTTATGCTGTTGAAGTGAAGAAAAAATTTTTCAGTCTCATGATTTTGGTTAAAAATCATGGACAGTAAAAACAAACAAATTACGATTTGGGTTAAAAAAAGGTACAAATAGGAATACAAAAAAATTATCACAATAGCTGGCAAGTACAGCACACTATTGGTACAAATTTACGCATAGCAAAACTACACATTTTATATACAGATTTAAAAACAACAAGATTCCTTCTTACTAGGCTTTTGTGATAAAAAAAAAAAAAAGTGCCACCTCCTGTCAAAAACAAATAGCACAATGTTAAACTGAGTTAAGATAGCTGGTAGAGATGAGCGAACTTACAGTAAATTCGATTCGTCACGAACTTCTCGGCTCGGCAGTTGATGACTTTTCCTGCATAAATTAGTTCAGCTTTCAGATAATCCCGTGAGCTGGAAAAGGTGGATACAGTCCTAGGAGACTCTTTCCTAGGACTGTATCCACCTTTTCCAGCACACCGGAGCACCGGAAAGCTGAACTAATTCATGCAGGAAAACTCAGCAACCGCCGAGCCGAGAAGTTTGTGATGAATCAAATTTACTGTAAGTTCGCTCATCTCTAATAGCTGGCTATGGGAACATTACTGTATTATCTATTAAGAGCACAGCGAAATGAAAGACACTGTGCCCTAATAGAGGCCTCCTCCTCCCCTTACAGCCTTCCTATCCATCTCCAAAATTGGTGTCTTACCAATTCTTTGCATCATTTTATGCAAATGACAGTACACAGAAATGCTTCCATAGCCTACAATATCAAAAAAAATGTACCAAAATTTTTTAAATTCACCAATTTTATCAAATCAACATACATAACGTCTCAAGAAGTTATATGCTGTTGAAGTGAAGAAAAAATGTTTCAGTCTCATGATTTTGGTTAAAAATCATGGACAGTAAAAAAAAACATGATTTGGGTAAAAAAAAGGTACAAATAGGAATACATAAAAAATCATCACAATAGCTGGCAAGTACAGCACACTATTGGTACAAATTTATACATAGCAAAACTACACATTTTACATGCAGATTTAAAAACAACAAGATTCCTTCTTACTAGGCTTTTGTGATAAAAAAAAGTGCCACCTCCTGTCAAAAACAAATAGCACAATGTTAAACTGAGTTAAGATAGCTGGTAGAGATGAGCAAACTTACAGTAAATTCGATTCGTCACGAACTTCTCGGCTCGGCAGTTGATGACTTTTCCTGCATAAATTAGTTCAGCTTACAGGTGCTCCAGTGGGCTGGAAAAGGTGGATACAGTGCTAGGAGGCTCTTTCCTAGGACTGTATCCACCTTTTCCAGCCCACCAGAGCACCGGAAAGCTGAACTAATTTATGCAGGAAAAGGCAGCAACCGCCGAGCCGAGAAGTTTGTGACGAATCGAATTTACTGTAAGTTCGCTCATCTCTAATAGCTGGCTATGGGAACATTACTGTATTATCTATTAAGAGCACAGTGAATTGAAAGACACTGTGCCCTAATAGAGGCCTCCTCCTCCCCTTACAGCCTTCCTACCCATCTCCAAAATTGGTGCCTTACCAATTCTTTGCATCATTTTATGCAAATGACAGTACGCAGAAACGCTTCCATAGCCTACAATCTCAAAAAATTTTAACCAAAATTTTTAAAATTTACCAATTTTGTCAAATCAACATACATAACGTCTCAAGAAGTTATATGCTGTTGAAGTAAAGAAAAAAAAATTCAGTCTCATGATTTTGGTTAAAAATCATGGACAGTAAAAAAAAAACCATGATTTGGGTAAAAAAAAGGTACAAATAGGAATACAAAAAAGTCATCACAATAGCTGGCAAGTACAGCACACTATTGGTACAAATTTACACATAGCAAAACTACACATTTTACATAAAGATTTAAAAACAACAAGATTCCTTCTTACTAGGCTTTTGTGATAAAAAAAAAGTGCCACCCCCGGTCAAAAACAAATAGCACAATGTTAAACTGAGTTAAGATAGCTGGCTATGGGAACATTACTGTATTATCTATTAAGAGCACAGCGAAATGTAAGACACTGTGTCCTAATAGAGGCCTCCTCCTCCTCCCCTTACAGCCTTCCTATCCATCTCCAAAATTGGTGCCTTACCAATTTTTTGCATCATTTTATGCAAATGACAGTACACAGAAACGCTTCCATAGCCTACAATCTCAAAAAAAAATTTACCCAAATTTTTAAAATTCACCAATTTGGTAAAATCAACATACATAACGTCTCAAGGAGTTATATGCTGTTGAAGTGAAGAAAACATTTTTCAGTCTCATGATTTTGGTTAAAAATCATGGACAGTAAAAAAAAACATGATTTGGGTAAAAAAAAAGGTACAAATAGGAATACAAAAAAATCATCACAATAGCTGGCAAGTACAGCACACTATTGGTACAAATTTACACATAGCTAAACTACACATTTTACATACAGATTTAAAACAACAAGATTCCTTCTTACTAGGCTTTTGTGATAAGAAAAAAAAAGAGTGCGACCTCCTGTCAAAAACAAATAGCACAATGTTAAACTGAGTTAAGATAGCTGGCTATGGGAACATTACTGTATTATCTATTAAGGGCACAGTGAATTGAAAGACACTGTACCCTAATAGAGGCCTCCTCCTCCCTTACAGCCTTCCTATCCATCTCCAAAATTGGTGCCTTACCAATTCTTTGCATCATTTTATGCAAATGACAGTACACAGAAATGCTTCCATAGCCTACAATCTCAAAGAATTTTAACCCAAATTTTTAAAATTCACCAATTTTGTCAAATCAACATACATAACGTCTCAAGAAGTTATATGCTGTTGAAGTGAAGAAAAAAAATTCAGTCTCATGATTTTGGTTAAAAATCATGGACAGTAAAAAAAAACCATGATTTGGGTAAAAAAAAGGTACAAATAGGAATACAAAAAAGTCATCACAATAGCTGGCAAGTACAGCACACTATTGGTACAAATTTACACATAGCAAAACTACACATTTTACATAAAGATTTAAAAACAACAAGATTCCTTCTTACTAGGCTTTTGTGATAAAAAAAAAGTGCCACCCCCGGTCAAAAACAAATAGCACAATGTTAAACTGAGTTAAGATAGCTGGCTATGGGAACATTACTGTATTATCTATTAAGAGCACAGCGAAATGAAAGACACTGTGCCCTAATAGAGGCCTCCTCCTCCCCTTACAGCCTTCCTATCCATCTCCAAAATTGGTGCCTTACCAATTCTTTGCATCATTTTATGCAAATGACAGTACGCAGAAATGCTTCCATAGCCTACAATCTCAAAAAACTTTTACCAAAATTTTTACAATTCACCAATTTTGTCAAATCAACATACATAATGTCTCAATGAGTTATATGCTGTTGAAGTGAAGAAAAAAATTTTCAGTCTCATGATTTTGGTTAAAAATCATGGACAGTAAAAACAAACAAACTATGATTTGGGTTAAAAAAAAGGTACAAATAGGAATACAAAAAAATTATCACAATAGCTGGCAAGTACAGCACACTATTGGTACAAATTTACGCATAGCAAAACTACATATTTTATATACAAATTTAAAAACAACAAGATTCCTTCTTACTAGGCTTTTGTAATAAAAAAAAAGTGCCACCTCCTGTCAAAAACAAATAGCACAATGTTAAACTGAGTTAAGATAGCTGGCAGAGATGAGCGAACTTACAGTAAATTCGATTAGTCACAAACTTCTCGGCTCGGCAGTTGATGACTTTTCCTGCATAAATTAGTTCAGCTTACAGGTGCTCCAGTGGGCTGGAAAAGGTGGATACAGTCCTAGGAGACTCTTTCCTAGGACTGTATGCACCTTTTCCAGCCCACTGGAGCACCCGAAAGCTGAACTAATTTATGCAGGAAAAGTCAGCAACCGCCGAGCCTAGAAGTTCGTGACGAATCGAATTTACTGTAAGTTCGCTCATCTCTAATAGCTGGCTATGGGAACATTACTGTATTATCTATTAAGGGCACAGTGAATTGAAAGACACTGTACCCTAATAGAGGCCTCCTCCTCCCTTACAGCCTTCCTATCCATCTCCAAAATTGGTGCCTTACCAATTCTTTGCATCATTTTATGCAAATGACAGTACACAGAAATGCTTCCATAGCCTACAATCTCAAAGAATTTTAACCCAAATTTTTAAAATTCACCAATTTTGTCAAATCAACATACATAACGTCTCAAGAAGTTATATGCTGTTGAAGTGAAGAAAAAATGTTTCAGTCTCATGATTTTGGTTAAAAATCATGGACAGTTAAAAAACTATGTTTTGGGTTAAAAAAAAGGTACAAATAGGAATACAAAAAAACCATCACAATAGCTGGCAAGTACAGCACACTATTGGTACAAATTTACACATAGCAAAACTACACATTTTACATACAGATTTAAAACAACAAGATTCCTTCTTACTAGGCTTTTGTGATAAAAAAAAACAGTGCCACATCCTGTCAAAAACAAATAGCACAATGTTAAACTGAGGTACGATAGCTGGCTATGGGAACATTACTGTATTATCTATTAAGAGCACAGCGAAATGAAAGACACTGTGCCCTAATAGAGGCCTCCTCCTCCCCTTACAGCCTTCCTATCCATCTCCAAAATTGGTGCCTTACCAATTCTTTGCATCATTTTATGCAAATGACTACGCAGAAACGCTTCCATAGCCTACAATCTCAAAAAAATTTTATCAAAATTTTTAAAATTCACCAATTTTGTCAAATCAACATACATAACGTCTCAAGAAGTTATATGCTGTTGAAGTGAAGAAAAAAATTTTCAGTCTCATGATTTTGGTTAAAAATCATGGACAGTAAAAAAACATGATTTGGGTAAAAAAAAAGGTACAAATTGGAATACAAAAAAATTATCACAAGAGCTGGCAAGTACAGCACACTATTGGTACAAATTTACACATAGCAAAACTACACATTTTACATACAGATTTAAAAACAACAAGATTCCTTCTTACTAGGCTTTTGTGATAAAAAAAAAGTGCCACCTCCTGTCAAAAACAAATAGCACAATGTTAAACTGAGTTGAGATAGCTGGTAGAGATGAGCAAACTTACAGTAAATTTGATTCGTCACGAACTTCTCGGCTCGGCAGTTGATGACTTTTCCTGCATAAATAAGTTCAGCTTTCAGATGCTCCCGTGGGCTGGAAAAGGTGGATACAATCCTAGGAGACTCTTTCATAGGAATGTATCCACCTTTTCCAGCCCACCGAAACACCGGAAAGCTGAACTAATTTATGTAGGAAAAGTCAGCAACCGCCGAGCCTAGATGTTCGTGACAAATCGAATTTACTGTAAGTTCGCTCATCTCTAATAGCTGACTATGGGAACATTACTGTATTATCTATTAAGAGCACAGTGAATTGAAAGACACTGTGCCCTAATAGAGGCCTCCTCCTCCCCTTACAGCCTTCCTATCCATCTCCAAAATTGGTGCCTTACCAATTCTTTGCATCATTTTATGCAAATGACAGTACGCAGAAACACTTCCATAGCCTACAATTTTAAAAAAATTTAACCAAAATTTTTAAAATTCACCAATTTTGTCAAATCAACATACATAACGTCTCAAGAAGTTATATGCTGTTGAAGTGAAGAAAAAATGTTTCAGTCTCATGATTTTGGTTAAAAATCATGGACAGTAAAAAAACATGATTTGGGTAAAAAAAAAAAAGGTACAAATAGGAATACAAAAAAATTATCACAAGAGCTGGCAAGTACAGCACACTATCGGTACAAATTTACACATAGCAAAACTACACATTTTACATACAGATTTAAAAACAACAAGATTCCTTCTTACTAGGCTTTTGTGATAAAAAAAAAAAGTGCCACCTCCTGTCAAAAACAAATAGCTCGGCAGTTGATGACTTTTCCTGCATAAATTAGTTCAGCTTACAGGTGCTCCAGTGGGCTGGAAAAGGTGGATACAGTCCTAGGAGACTCTTTCCTAGGACTGTATCCACCTTTTCCAGCCCACCGGAAAGCTGAACTAATTTATGCAGGAAAAGTCAGCAACCGCCGAGCCGAGAAGTTTGTGACGAATCGAATTTACTGTAAGTTCGCTCATCTCTAATAGCTGGCTATGGGAACATTACTGTATTATCTATTAAGGGCACAGCGAAATGAAAGACACTGTGCCCTAATAGAGGCCTCCTCCTCCCCTTACAGCCTTCCTATTCATCTCCAAAATGGGTGCCTTAACAATTCTTTGCATCATTTTATGCAAATGACAGTACACAGAAACACTTCCATAGCCTACAATCTCAAAAAATTTTTACCCAAATTTTTTAAATTGATCAATTTTGTCAAATCAACATACATAACGTCTCAAGGAGTTATATGCTGTTGAAGTGAAGAAAAACATTTTCAGTCTCATGATTTTGGTTAAAAATCATGGACAGTAAAAAAAACTATGATTTGGGTTAAAAAAAAAGGTACAAATAGGAATACAAAAAATCATCACAATAGCTGGCAAGTACAGCACACAATTGGTACAAATTTACACATAGCAAAACTACACATTTTACATACAGATTTAAAAACAACAAGATTTCTTCTTACTAGGCTTTTGTTATTAAAAAAAAGTGCCACCTCCTGTCAAAAACAAATAGCACAATGTTAAACTGAGTTAAGATAGCTGGCTATGGGAACATCACTGTATTATCTATTAAGAGCACAGCGAAATGTAAGACACTGTGCCCTAATAGAGGCCTCCTCCTCCCCTTACAGCCTTCCTATCCTTCTCCAAAATTGGTGCCTTACCAATTCTTTGCATCATTTTATGCAAATGACAGTACACAGAAACGCTTCCATAGCCTAAAATCTCAAAAAAGTTTTAACCAAAATTTTTAAAATTCACTAATTTTGTCAAATCAACATACATAATGTCTCAAGGAGTTATATGCTGTTGAAGTGAATAAAAAATGTTTCAGTCTCATGATTTTGGTTAAAAGTCATGGACGGTAAAAAAAAAAAAAAACATGATTTGGGTAAAAAAAAAGGTACACATAGGAGTACAAAAAAATCATCACAATTGCTGGCAAGTACAGCACACTATTGGTACAAATTTACACATAGCAAAACTACACATTTTACATACAGATTTAAAAACAACAAGATTCCTTCTTACTAGGCTTTTGTGATGAAAAAAAAGTGCCACCTCTTGTCATAAACAAATAGCGCAATGTTAAACTGAGTTAAGATAGCTGGTAGAGATGAGCAAACTTACAGTAAATTCGATTCATCACGAACTTCTCGGCTCGGCAGTTGATGACTTTTCCTGCATAATTTAGTTCAGCTTTCAGATGCTCCCGTGGGCTGGAAAAGGTGGATACAATCCTAAGAGACTCTTTCCTAGGACTGTATCCACCTTTTCCAGCCAACCGGAGCACCGGAAAGCTGGACTAATTTATGCAGGAAAAGTCAGCAACCGCCGAGCCTAGAAGTTCATGACGAATCGAATTTACTGTAAGTTCGCTCATCTCTAATAGCTGGCTATGGGAACATTACTGTATTCTATTAAGAGCACAGCGAAATGAAAGACACTGTGCCCTAATAGAGGCCTCCTCCTCCCCTTACAGCCTTCCTATCCATCTCCAAAATTGGTGTCTTACCAATTCTTTGCATCATTTTATGCAAATGACAGTACAAAGAAATGCTTCCATAGCCTACAATATCAAAAAAAATTTACCAAAATTTTTTAAATTCACCAATTTTATCAAATCAACATACATAACGTCTCAAGAAGTTATATGCTGTTGAAGTGAAGAAAAAATGTTTCAGTCTCATAATTTTGGTTAAAAATCATGGACAGTAAAAAAAAAACATGATTTGGGTAAAAAAAAGGTACAAATAGGAATACATAAAAAATCATCACAATAGCTGGCAAGTACAGCACACTATTGGTACAAATTTATACATAGCAAAACTACACATTTTACATGCAGATTTAAAAACAACAAGATTCCTTCTTACTAGGCTTTTGTGATAAAAAAAAGTGCCACCTCCTGTCAAAAACAAATAGCACAATGTTAAACTGAGTTAAGATAGCTGGTAGAGATGAGCAAACTTACAGTAAATTCGATTCGTCACAAACTTCTCAGCTCGGCAGTTGATGACTTTTCCTGCATAAATTAGTTCAGCTTACAGGTGCTCCAGTGGGCTGGAAAAGGTGGATACAGTCCTAGGAGGCTCTTTCCTAGGACTGTATCCACCTTTTCCAGCCCACCGGAGCACCGGAAAGCTGAACTAATTTATGCAGGAAAAGTCAGCAACCGCCGAGCCGAGAAGTTTGTGACGAATCGAATTTACTGTAAGTTCGCTCATCTCTAATAGCTGGCTATGGGAACATTACTGTATTATCTATTAAGAGCACAGTGAATTGAAAGACACTGTGCCATAATAGAGGCCTCCTCCTCCCCTTACAACCTTCCTACCCATCTCCAAAATTGGTGCCTTACCAATTCTTTGCATCATTTTATGCAAATGACAGTACGCAGAAACGCTTCCATAGCCTACAATCTCAAAAAATTTTAACCAAAATTTTAAAAATTCACCAATTTTGTCAAATCAACATACATAACGTCTCAAGAAGTTATATGCTGTTGAAGTAAAGAAAAAATTCAGTCTCATGATTTTGGTTAAAAATCATGGACAGTAAAAAAAAAAACATGATTTGGGTAAAAAAAAGGTACAAATAGGAATACAAAAAAGTCATCACAATAGCTGGCAAGTACAGCACACTATTGGTACAAATTTACACATAGCAAAACTACACATTTTACATAAAGATTTAAAAACAACAAGATTCCTTCTTACTAGGCTTTTGTGATAAAAAAAAAAGTGCCACCCCTGGTCAAAAACAAATAGCACAATGTTAAACTGAGTTAAGATAGCTGGCTATGGGAACATTACTGTATTATCTATTAAGAGCACAGCGAAATGTAAGACACTGTGCCCTAATAGAGGCCTCCTCCTCCCCTTACAGCCTTCCTATCCATCTCCAAAATTGGGGTGCCTTACCAATTCTTTGCATCATTTTATGCAAATGACAGTACGCAGAAATGCTTCCATAGCCTACAATCACAAAAAATTTTAACCAAAATTTTTAAAATTCACCAATTTTGTCAAATCAACATACATAACGTCTCAAGAAGTTATATGCTGTTGAAGTGAAGAAAAAATGTTTCAGTCTCATGATTTTGGTTAAAAATCATGGACAGTAAAAAAAACATGATTTGGGTAAAAAAAAAGGTACAAATAGGAATACATAAAAAATCATCACAATAGCTGGCAAGTACAGCACACTATTGGTACAAATTTACACATAGCAAAACTAAACATTTTACATGCAGATTTAAAAACAACAAGATTCCTTCTTACTAGGCTTTTGTGATAAAAAAAAAGTGCCACCTCCTGTCAAAAACAAATAGCACAATGTTAAACTGAGTTAAGATAGCTGGTAGAGATGAGCAAACTTACAGTAAATTCGATTCGTCACGAACTTCTCGGCTCGGCAGTTGATGACTTTTCCTGCATATATTAGTTCAGCTTTCAGATGCTCCCGTAGGCTGGAAAAGGTGGATACAGTCCTAGGAGACTCTTTCCTAGGACTGTATCCACCTTTTCCAGCCCACCGGAAAACTGAACTAATTTATGCAGGAAAAGTCAGCAACCGCCGAGCCTAGAAGTTCGTGACAAATCGAATTTACTGTAAGTTCGCTCATCTCTAATAGCTGGCTATGGGAACATTACTGTATTATCTATTAAGAGCACAGTGAATTGAAAGACACTGTGCCCTAATAGAGGCCTCCTCCTCCCCTTATAGCCTTCCTATCCATCTCCAAAATTGGGGTGCCTTACCAATTCTTTGCATCATTTTATGCATATGACAGTACGCAGAAACACTTCCATAGCCTACAATCTCAAAAAATTTTAACCAAAATTTTTAAAATTCACCAATTTTGTCAAATCAACATACATAACGTCTCAAGGAGTTTTATGCTGTTGAAGTGAAGAAAAAATTTTTCAGTCTCATGATTTTGGTTAAAAATCATGGACAGTAAAAACAAACAAATTACGATTTGGGTTAAAAAAAGGTACAAATAGGAATACAAAAAAATTATCACAATAGCTGGCAAGTACAGCACACTATTGGTACAAATTTACGCATAGCAAAACTACACATTTTATATACAGATTTAAAAACAACAAGATTCCTTCTTACTAGGCTTTTGTGATAAAAAAAAAAAAAAGTGCCACCTCCTGTCAAAAACAAATAGCACAATGTTAAACTGAGTTAAGATAGCTGGTAGAGATGAGCGAACTTACAGTAAATTCGATTCGTCACGAACTTCTCGGCTCGGCAGTTGATGACTTTTCCTGCATAAATTAGTTCAGCTTTCAGATAATCCCGTGAGCTGGAAAAGGTGGATACAGTCCTAGGAGACTCTTTCCTAGGACTGTATCCACCTTTTCCAGCACACCGGAGCACCGGAAAGCTGAACTAATTCATGCAGGAAAACTCAGCAACCGCCGAGCCGAGAAGTTTGTGATGAATCAAATTTACTGTAAGTTCGCTCATCTCTAATAGCTGGCTATGGGAACATTACTGTATTATCTATTAAGAGCACAGCGAAATGAAAGACACTGTGCCCTAATAGAGGCCTCCTCCTCCCCTTACAGCCTTCCTATCCATCTCCAAAATTGGTGTCTTACCAATTCTTTGCATCATTTTATGCAAATGACAGTACACAGAAATGCTTCCATAGCCTACAATATCAAAAAAAATGTACCAAAATTTTTTAAATTCACCAATTTTATCAAATCAACATACATAACGTCTCAAGAAGTTATATGCTGTTGAAGTGAAGAAAAAATGTTTCAGTCTCATGATTTTGGTTAAAAATCATGGACAGTAAAAAAAAACATGATTTGGGTAAAAAAAAAGGTACAAATAGGAATACATAAAAAATCATCACAATAGCTGGCAAGTACAGCACACTATTGGTACAAATTTATACATAGCAAAACTACACATTTTACATGCAGATTTAAAAACAACAAGATTCCTTCTTACTAGGCTTTTGTGATAAAAAAAAGTGCCACCTCCTGTCAAAAACAAATAGCACAATGTTAAACTGAGTTAAGATAGCTGGTAGAGATGAGCAAACTTACAGTAAATTCGATTCGTCACGAACTTCTCGGCTCGGCAGTTGATGACTTTTCCTGCATAAATTAGTTCAGCTTACAGGTGCTCCAGTGGGCTGGAAAAGGTGGATACAGTGCTAGGAGGCTCTTTCCTAGGACTGTATCCACCTTTTCCAGCCCACCAGAGCACCGGAAAGCTGAACTAATTTATGCAGGAAAAGGCAGCAACCGCCGAGCCGAGAAGTTTGTGACGAATCGAATTTACTGTAAGTTCGCTCATCTCTAATAGCTGGCTATGGGAACATTACTGTATTATCTATTAAGAGCACAGTGAATTGAAAGACACTGTGCCCTAATAGAGGCCTCCTCCTCCCCTTACAGCCTTCCTACCCATCTCCAAAATTGGTGCCTTACCAATTCTTTGCATCATTTTATGCAAATGACAGTACGCAGAAACGCTTCCATAGCCTACAATCTCAAAAAATTTTAACCAAAATTTTTAAAATTTACCAATTTTGTCAAATCAACATACATAACGTCTCAAGAAGTTATATGCTGTTGAAGTAAAGAAAAAAAAATTCAGTCTCATGATTTTGGTTAAAAATCATGGACAGTAAAAAAAAAACCATGATTTGGGTAAAAAAAAGGTACAAATAGGAATACAAAAAAGTCATCACAATAGCTGGCAAGTACAGCACACTATTGGTACAAATTTACACATAGCAAAACTACACATTTTACATAAAGATTTAAAAACAACAAGATTCCTTCTTACTAGGCTTTTGTGATAAAAAAAAAGTGCCACCCCCGGTCAAAAACAAATAGCACAATGTTAAACTGAGTTAAGATAGCTGGCTATGGGAACATTACTGTATTATCTATTAAGAGCACAGCGAAATGTAAGACACTGTGTCCTAATAGAGGCCTCCTCCTCCTCCCCTTACAGCCTTCCTATCCATCTCCAAAATTGGTGCCTTACCAATTTTTTGCATCATTTTATGCAAATGACAGTACACAGAAACGCTTCCATAGCCTACAATCTCAAAAAAAAATTTACCCAAATTTTTAAAATTCACCAATTTGGTAAAATCAACATACATAACGTCTCAAGGAGTTATATGCTGTTGAAGTGAAGAAAACATTTTTCAGTCTCATGATTTTGGTTAAAAATCATGGACAGTAAAAAAAAACATGATTTGGGTAAAAAAAAAAAGGTACAAATAGGAATACAAAAAAATCATCACAATAGCTGGCAAGTACAGCACACTATTGGTACAAATTTACACATAGCTAAACTACACATTTTACATACAGATTTAAAACAACAAGATTCCTTCTTACTAGGCTTTTGTGATAAAAAAAAAAAGAGTGCGACCTCCTGTCAAAAACAAATAGCACAATGTTAAACTGAGTTAAGATAGCTGGCTATGGGAACATTACTGTATTATCTATTAAGGGCACAGTGAATTGAAAGACACTGTACCCTAATAGAGGCCTCCTCCTCCCTTACAGCCTTCCTATCCATCTCCAAAATTGGTGCCTTACCAATTCTTTGCATCATTTTATGCAAATGACAGTACACAGAAATGCTTCCATAGCCTACAATCTCAAAGAATTTTAACCCAAATTTTTAAAATTCACCAATTTTGTCAAATCAACATACATAACGTCTCAAGAAGTTATATGCTGTTGAAGTGAAGAAAAAAAATTCAGTCTCATGATTTTGGTTAAAAATCATGGACAGTAAAAAAAAACCATGATTTGGGTAAAAAAAAGGTACAAATAGGAATACAAAAAAGTCATCACAATAGCTGGCAAGTACAGCACACTATTGGTACAAATTTACACATAGCAAAACTACACATTTTACATAAAGATTTAAAAACAACAAGATTCCTTCTTACTAGGCTTTTGTGATAAAAAAAAAGTGCCACCCCCGGTCAAAAACAAATAGCACAATGTTAAACTGAGTTAAGATAGCTGGCTATGGGAACATTACTGTATTATCTATTAAGAGCACAGCGAAATGAAAGACACTGTGCCCTAATAGAGGCCTCCTCCTCCCCTTACAGCCTTCCTATCCATCTCCAAAATTGGTGCCTTACCAATTCTTTGCATCATTTTATGCAAATGACAGTACGCAGAAATGCTTCCATAGCCTACAATCTCAAAAAATTTTTACCAAAATTTTTACAATTCACCAATTTTGTCAAATCAACATACATAATGTCTCAATGAGTTATATGCTGTTGAAGTGAAGAAAAAAATTTTCAGTCTCATGATTTTGGTTAAAAATCATGGACAGTAAAAACAAACAAACTATGATTTGGGTTAAAAAAAAGGTACAAATAGGAATACAAAAAAATTATCACAATAGCTGGCAAGTACAGCACACTATTGGTACAAATTTACGCATAGCAAAACTACATATTTTATATACAAATTTAAAAACAACAAGATTCCTTCTTACTAGGCTTTTGTAATAAAAAAAAAGTGCCACCTCCTGTCAAAAACAAATAGCACAATGTTAAACTGAGTTAAGATAGCTGGCAGAGATGAGCGAACTTACAGTAAATTCGATTAGTCACAAACTTCTCGGCTCGGCAGTTGATGACTTTTCCTGCATAAATTAGTTCAGCTTACAGGTGCTCCAGTGGGCTGGAAAAGGTGGATACAGTCCTAGGAGACTCTTTCCTAGGACTGTATGCACCTTTTCCAGCCCACTGGAGCACCCGAAAGCTGAACTAATTTATGCAGGAAAAGTCAGCAACCGCCGAGCCTAGAAGTTCGTGACGAATCGAATTTACTGTAAGTTCGCTCATCTCTAATAGCTGGCTATGGGAACATTACTGTATTATCTATTAAGGGCACAGTGAATTGAAAGACACTGTACCCTAATAGAGGCCTCCTCCTCCCTTACAGCCTTCCTATCCATCTCCAAAATTGGTGCCTTACCAATTCTTTGCATCATTTTATGCAAATGACAGTACACAGAAATGCTTCATAGTTACATAGTTACATAGTTACATAGTTAGTACGGTCGAAAAAAGACATATGTCCATCAAGTTCAACCAGGGAATTAAGGGGTAGGGGTGTGGCGCGATATTGGGGAAGGGATGGGATTTTATATTTCTTCATAAGCATTAATGTTATTTTGTTCCATAAATGTATCTAATCCTGTTTTAAAGCTGTTAATTGTTCCTACTGTGACCAGTTCCTGAGGTAGACCGTTCCATAAATTCACAGTCCTCACGGTAAAGAAGGCGTGTCGCCCCTTGAGACTAAACTTTTTCTTCTCCAGACGGAGGGAGTGTCCCCTCGTCCTTTGGGGGGGTTTAACCTGGAACAGTTTTTCTCCATATTTTTTGTATGGGCCATTAATATACTTATATACGTTTATCATATCCCCCCTTAAACGTCTCTTCTCAAGACTAAACAATTGTAACTCCTTTAATCGCTCCTCATAGCTAAGATGTTCCATGCCCCATATTAGTTTAGTCGCGCGTCTCTGCACCCTTTCCAACTCCGCAGTGTCCCTTTTATGGACAGGTGCCCAAAACTGAACAGCATATTCCAGGTGAGGCCGTACCAATGCTTTATAAAGGGGGAGTATTATGTCCCTGTCCCTTGAGTCCATGCCTCTTTTTATACATGACAATATCCTGCCGGCTTTGGAAGCAGCAGCCTGACATTGCATGCTATTCTGTAGTCTGTGATCTACAAGTACACCCAGATCCTTCTCTACCAGTGACTCTGCCAGTTTAATCCCCCCTAAGACATACGATGCATGCAGGTTATTAGTACCCAGATGCATAACTTTACATTTATCCACATTGAACCTCATTTGCCAAGTGGATGCCCAGACACTTAGTCTATCCAAGTCATCCTGTAACTTATGCACATCCTCTATAGACTGTACCGTGCTACAAAGCTTGGTGTCATCTGCAAAGATAGAAACAGAGCTGTTAATACCATCCTCTATATCATTGATAAATAAATTAAACAACAGCGGGCCCAGTACTGAACCTTGGGGTACACCACTAATTACCGGGGACCAATCAGAGTACGAATCATTGACCACCACTCTCTGGGTACGATCCATGAGCCAGTGTTCAATCCAGTTACAAACTAAAGTTTCCAAGCCCAAGGACCTTAACTTACCTGTCAGACGTCTGTGAGGGACAGTATCAAATGCTTTGGCAAAATCCAGAAACACTATATCCACAGCCATTCCTCTGTCAAGGCTTCTACTCACCTCTTCATAAAAGCAAATTAGATTGGTTTGACAACTTCTATCCTTAGTAAACCCATGCTGGCTATCACTTATAATACAATTATCCCCTATGTATTCCTGTATGTAATCCCTTATAAGTCCTTCAAACAATTTACCCACAATGCACGTTAAATAGCCTACAATCTCAAAGAATTTTAACCCAAATTTTTAAAATTCACCAATTTTGTCAAATCAACATACATAACGTCTCAAGAAGTTATATGCTGTTGAAGTGAAGAAAAAATGTTTCAGTCTCATGATTTTGGTTAAAAATCATGGACAGTTAAAAAACTATGTTTTGGGTTAAAAAAAAGGTACAAATAGGAATACAAAAAAACCATCACAATAGCTGGCAAGTACAGCACACTATTGGTAGAAATTTACACATAGCAAAACTACACATTTTACATACAGATTTAAAACAACAAGATTCCTTCTTACTAGGCTTTTGTGATAAAAAAAAACAGTGCCACATCCTGTCAAAAACAAATAGCACAATGTTAAACTGAGGTACGATAGCTGGCTATGGGAACATTACTGTATTATCTATTAAGAGCACAGCGAAATGAAAGACACTGTGCCCTAATAGAGGCCTCCTCCTCCCCTTACAGCCTTCCTATCCATCTCCAAAATTGGTGCCTTACCAATTCTTTGCATCATTTTATGCAAATGACTACGCAGAAACGCTTCCATAGCCTACAATCTCAAAAAAATTTTATCAAAATTTTTAAAATTCACCAATTTTGTCAAATCAACATACATAACGTCTCAAGAAGTTATATGCTGTTGAAGTGAAGAAAAAAATTTTCAGTCTCATGATTTTGGTTAAAAATCATGGACAGTAAAAAAACATGATTTGGGTAAAAAAAAAGGTACAAATTGGAATACAAAAAAATTATCACAAGAGCTGGCAAGTACAGCACACTATTGGTACAAATTTACACATAGCAAAACTACACATTTTACATACAGATTTAAAAACAACAAGATTCCTTCTTACTAGGCTTTTGTGATAAAAAAAAAGTGCCACCTCCTGTCAAAAACAAATAGCACAATGTTAAACTGAGTTGAGATAGCTGGTAGAGATGAGCAAACTTACAGTAAATTTGATTCGTCACGAACTTCTCGGCTCGGCAGTTGATGACTTTTCCTGCATAAATAAGTTCAGCTTTCAGATGCTCCCGTGGGCTGGAAAAGGTGGATACAATCCTAGGAGACTCTTTCATAGGAATGTATCCACCTTTTCCAGCCCACCGAAACACCGGAAAGCTGAACTAATTTATGTAGGAAAAGTCAGCAACCGCCGAGCCTAGATGTTCGTGACAAATCGAATTTACTGTAAGTTCGCTCATCTCTAATAGCTGACTATGGGAACATTACTGTATTATCTATTAAGAGCACAGTGAATTGAAAGACACTGTGCCCTAATAGAGGCCTCCTCCTCCCCTTACAGCCTTCCTATCCATCTCCAAAATTGGTGCCTTACCAATTCTTTGCATCATTTTATGCAAATGACAGTACGCAGAAACACTTCCATAGCCTACAATTTTAAAAAAATTTAACCAAAATTTTTAAAATTCACCAATTTTGTCAAATCAACATACATAACGTCTCAAGAAGTTATATGCTGTTGAAGTGAAGAAAAAATGTTTCAGTCTCATGATTTTGGTTAAAAATCATGGACAGTAAAAAAACATGATTTGGGTAAAAAAAAAAAAGGTACAAATAGGAATACAAAAAAATTATCACAAGAGCTGGCAAGTACAGCACACTATCGGTACAAATTTACACATAGCAAAACTACACATTTTACATACAGATTTAAAAACAACAAGATTCCTTCTTACTAGGCTTTTGTGATAAAAAAAAAAAGTGCCACCTCCTGTCAAAAACAAATAGCTCGGCAGTTGATGACTTTTCCTGCATAAATTAGTTCAGCTTACAGGTGCTCCAGTGGGCTGGAAAAGGTGGATACAGTCCTAGGAGACTCTTTCCTAGGACTGTATCCACCTTTTCCAGCCCACCGGAAAGCTGAACTAATTTATGCAGGAAAAGTCAGCAACCGCCGAGCCGAGAAGTTTGTGACGAATCGAATTTACTGTAAGTTCGCTCATCTCTAATAGCTGGCTATGGGAACATTACTGTATTATCTATTAAGGGCACAGCGAAATGAAAGACACTGTGCCCTAATAGAGGCCTCCTCCTCCCCTTACAGCCTTCCTATTCATCTCCAAAATGGGTGCCTTAACAATTCTTTGCATCATTTTATGCAAATGACAGTACACAGAAACACTTCCATAGCCTACAATCTCAAAAAATTTTTACCCAAATTTTTTAAATTGATCAATTTTGTCAAATCAACATACATAACGTCTCAAGGAGTTATATGCTGTTGAAGTGAAGAAAAACATTTTCAGTCTCATGATTTTGGTTAAAAATCATGGACAGTAAAAAAAACTATGATTTGGGTTAAAAAAAAAGGTACAAATAGGAATACAAAAAATCATCACAATAGCTGGCAAGTACAGCACACAATTGGTACAAATTTACACATAGCAAAACTACACATTTTACATACAGATTTAAAAACAACAAGATTTCTTCTTACTAGGCTTTTGTTATTAAAAAAAAGTGCCACCTCCTGTCAAAAACAAATAGCACAATGTTAAACTGAGTTAAGATAGCTGGCTATGGGAACATCACTGTATTATCTATTAAGAGCACAGCGAAATGTAAGACACTGTGCCCTAATAGAGGCCTCCTCCTCCCCTTACAGCCTTCCTATCCTTCTCCAAAATTGGTGCCTTACCAATTCTTTGCATCATTTTATGCAAATGACAGTACACAGAAACGCTTCCATAGCCTAAAATCTCAAAAAAGTTTTAACCAAAATTTTTAAAATTCACTAATTTTGTCAAATCAACATACATAATGTCTCAAGGAGTTATATGCTGTTGAAGTGAAGAAAAAATGTTTCAGTCTCATGATTTTGGTTAAAAGTCATGGACGGTAAAAAAAAAAAAACATGATTTGGGTAAAAAAAAAGGTACACATAGGAGTACAAAAAAATCATCACAATTGCTGGCAAGTACAGCACACTATTGGTACAAATTTACACATAGCAAAACTACACATTTTACATACAGATTTAAAAACAACAAGATTCCTTCTTACTAGGCTTTTGTGATGAAAAAAAAGTGCCACCTCTTGTCATAAACAAATAGCGCAATGTTAAACTGAGTTAAGATAGCTGGTAGAGATGAGCAAACTTACAGTAAATTCGATTCATCACGAACTTCTCGGCTCGGCAGTTGATGACTTTTCCTGCATAATTTAGTTCAGCTTTCAGATGCTCCCGTGGGCTGGAAAAGGTGGATACAATCCTAGGAGACTCTTTCCTAGGACTCTATCCACCTTTTCCAGCCAATCGGAGCACCGGAAAGCTGGACTAATTTATGCAGGAAAAGTCAGCAACCGCCGAGCCTAGAAGTTCATGACGAATCGAATTTACTGTAAGTTCGCTCATCTCTAATAGCTGGCTATGGGAACATTACTGTATTCTATTAAGAGCACAGCGAAATGAAAGACACTGTGCCCTAATAGAGGCCTCCTCCTCCCCTTACAGCCTTCCTATCCATCTCCAAAATTGGTGTCTTACCAATTCTTTGCATCATTTTATGCAAATGACAGTACAAAGAAATGCTTCCATAGCCTACAATATCAAAAAAATTTTACCAAAATTTTTTAAATTCACCAATTTTATCAAATCAACATACATAACGTCTCAAGAAGTTATATGCTGTTGAAGTGAAGAAAAAATGTTTCAGTCTCATAATTTTGGTTAAAAATCATGGACAGTAAAAAAAAAACATGATTTGGGTAAAAAAAAGGTACAAATAGGAATACATAAAAAATCATCACAATAGCTGGCAAGTACAGCACACTATTGGTACAAATTTATACATAGCAAAACTACACATTTTACATGCAGATTTAAAAACAACAAGATTCCTTCTTACTAGGCTTTTGTGATAAAAAAAAGTGCCACCTCCTGTCAAAAACAAATAGCACAATGTTAAACTGAGTTAAGATAGCTGGTAGAGATGAGCAAACTTACAGTAAATTCGATTCGTCACAAACTTCTCAGCTCGGCAGTTGATGACTTTTCCTGCATAAATTAGTTCAGCTTACAGGTGCTCCAGTGGGCTGGAAAAGGTGGATACAGTCCTAGGAGGCTCTTTCCTAGGACTGTATCCACCTTTTCCAGCCCACCGGAGCACCGGAAAGCTGAACTAATTTATGCAGGAAAAGTCAGCAACCGCCGAGCCGAGAAGTTTGTGACGAATCGAATTTACTGTAAGTTCGCTCATCTCTAATAGCTGGCTATGGGAACATTACTGTATTATCTATTAAGAGCACAGTGAATTGAAAGACACTGTGCCATAATAGAGGCCTCCTCCTCCCCTTACAACCTTCCTACCCATCTCCAAAATTGGTGCCTTACCAATTCTTTGCATCATTTTATGCAAATGACAGTACGCAGAAACGCTTCCATAGCCTACAATCTCAAAAAATTTTAACCAAAATTTTAAAAATTCACCAATTTTGTCAAATCAACATACATAACGTCTCAAGAAGTTATATGCTGTTGAAGTAAAGAAAAAATTCAGTCTCATGATTTTGGTTAAAAATCATGGACAGTAAAAAAAAAACATGATTTGGGTAAAAAAAAGGTACAAATAGGAATACAAAAAAGTCATCACAATAGCTGGCAAGTACAGCACACTATTGGTACAAATTTACACATAGCAAAACTACACATTTTACATAAAGATTTAAAAACAACAAGATTCCTTCTTACTAGGCTTTTGTGATAAAAAAAAAAGTGCCACCCCTGGTCAAAAACAAATAGCACAATGTTAAACTGAGTTAAGATAGCTGGCTATGGGAACATTACTGTATTATCTATTAAGAGCACAGCGAAATGTAAGACACTGTGCCCTAATAGAGGCCTCCTCCTCCCCTTACAGCCTTCCTATCCATCTCCAAAATTGGGGTGCCTTACCAATTCTTTGCATCATTTTATGCAAATGACAGTACGCAGAAATGCTTCCATAGCCTACAATCACAAAAAATTTTAACCAAAATTTTTAAAATTCACCAATTTTGTCAAATCAACATACATAACGTCTCAAGAAGTTATATGCTGTTGAAGTGAAGAAAAAATGTTTCAGTCTCATGATTTTGGTTAAAAATCATGGACAGTAAAAAAAACATGATTTGAGTAAAAAAAAAGGTACAAATAGGAATACATAAAAAATCATCACAATAGCTGGCAAGTACAGCACACTATTGGTACAAATTTACACATAGCAAAACTAAACATTTTACATGCAGATTTAAAAACAACAAGATTCCTTCTTACTAGGCTTTTGTGATAAAAAAAAAGTGCCACCTCCTGTCAAAAACAAATAGCACAATGTTAAACTGAGTTAAGATAGCTGGTAGAGATGAGCAAACTTACAGTAAATTCGATTCGTCACGAACTTCTCGGCTCGGCAGTTGATGACTTTTCCTGCATATATTAGTTCAGCTTTCAGATGCTCCCGTAGGCTGGAAAAGGTGGATACAGTCCTAGGAGACTCTTTCCTAGGACTGTATCCACCTTTTCCAGCCCACCGGAAAACTGAACTAATTTATGCAGGAAAAGTCAGCAACCGCCGAGCCTAGAAGTTCGTGACAAATCGAATTTACTGTAAGTTCGCTCATCTCTAATAGCTGGCTATGGGAACATTACTGTATTATCTATTAAGAGCACAGTGAATTGAAAGACACTGTGCCCTAATAGAGGCCTCCTCCTCCCCTTATAGCCTTCCTATCCATCTCCAAAATTGGGGTGCCTTACCAATTCTTTGCATCATTTTATGCATATGACAGTACGCAGAAACACTTCCATAGCCTACAATCTCAAAAAATTTTAACCAAAATTTTTAAAATTCACCAATTTTGTCAAATCAACATACATAACGTCTCAAGGAGTTTTATGCTGTTGAAGTGAAGAAAAAATTTTTCAGTCTCATGATTTTGGTTAAAAATCATGGACAGTAAAAACAAACAAATTACGATTTGGGTTAAAAAAAGGTACAAATAGGAATACAAAAAAATTATCACAATAGCTGGCAAGTACAGCACACTATTGGTACAAATTTACGCATAGCAAAACTACACATTTTATATACAGATTTAAAAACAACAAGATTCCTTCTTACTAGGCTTTTGTGATAAAAAAAAAAAAAAGTGCCACCTCCTGTCAAAAACAAATAGCACAATGTTAAACTGAGTTAAGATAGCTGGTAGAGATGAGCGAACTTACAGTAAATTCGATTCGTCACGAACTTCTCGGCTCGGCAGTTGATGACTTTTCCTGCATAAATTAGTTCAGCTTTCAGATAATCCCGTGAGCTGGAAAAGGTGGATACAGTCCTAGGAGACTCTTTCCTAGGACTGTATCCACCTTTTCCAGCACACCGGAGCACCGGAAAGCTGAACTAATTCATGCAGGAAAACTCAGCAACCGCCGAGCCGAGAAGTTTGTGATGAATCAAATTTACTGTAAGTTCGCTCATCTCTAATAGCTGGCTATGGGAACATTACTGTATTATCTATTAAGAGCACAGCGAAATGAAAGACACTGTGCCCTAATAGAGGCCTCCTCCTCCCCTTACAGCCTTCCTATCCATCTCCAAAATTGGTGTCTTACCAATTCTTTGCATCATTTTATGCAAATGACAGTACACAGAAATGCTTCCATAGCCTACAATATCAAAAAAAATGTACCAAAATTTTTTAAATTCACCAATTTTATCAAATCAACATACATAACGTCTCAAGAAGTTATATGCTGTTGAAGTGAAGAAAAAATGTTTCAGTCTCATGATTTTGGTTAAAAATCATGGACAGTAAAAAAAAACATGATTTGGGTAAAAAAAAAGGTACAAATAGGAATACATAAAAAATCATCACAATAGCTGGCAAGTACAGCACACTATTGGTACAAATTTATACATAGCAAAACTACACATTTTACATGCAGATTTAAAAACAACAAGATTCCTTCTTACTAGGCTTTTGTGATAAAAAAAAAGTGCCACCTCCTGTCAAAAACAAATAGCACAATGTTAAACTGAGTTAAGATAGCTGGTAGAGATGAGCAAACTTACAGTAAATTCGATTCGTCACGAACTTCTCGGCTCGGCAGTTGATGACTTTTCCTGCATAAATTAGTTCAGCTTACAGGTGCTCCAGTGGGCTGGAAAAGGTGGATACAGTGCTAGGAGGCTCTTTCCTAGGACTGTATCCACCTTTTCCAGCCCACCAGAGCACCGGAAAGCTGAACTAATTTATGCAGGAAAAGGCAGCAACCGCCGAGCCGAGAAGTTTGTGAGGAATCGAATTTACTGTAAGTTCGCTCATCTCTAATAGCTGGCTATGGGAACATTACTGTATTATCTATTAAGAGCACAGTGAATTGAAAGACACTGTGCCCTAATAGAGGCCTCCTCCTCCCCTTACAGCCTTCCTACCCATCTCCAAAATTGGTGCCTTACCAATTCTTTGCATCATTTTATGCAAATGACAGTACGCAGAAACGCTTCCATAGCCTACAATCTCAAAAAATTTTAACCAAAATTTTTAAAATTTACCAATTTTGTCAAATCAACATACATAACGTCTCAAGAAGTTATATGCTGTTGAAGTAAAGAAAAAAAAATTCAGTCTCATGATTTTGGTTAAAAATCATGGACAGTAAAAAAAAAACCATGATTTGGGTAAAAAAAAGGTACAAATAGGAATACAAAAAAGTCATCACAATAGCTGGCAAGTACAGCACACTATTGGTACAAATTTACACATAGCAAAACTACACATTTTACATAAAGATTTAAAAACAACAAGATTCCTTCTTACTAGGCTTTTGTGATAAAAAAAAAGTGCCACCCCCGGTCAAAAACAAATAGCACAATGTTAAACTGAGTTAAGATAGCTGGCTATGGGAACATTACTGTATTATCTATTAAGAGCACAGCGAAATGTAAGACACTGTGTCCTAATAGAGGCCTCCTCCTCCTCCCCTTACAGCCTTCCTATCCATCTCCAAAATTGGTGCCTTACCAATTTTTTGCATCATTTTATGCAAATGACAGTACACAGAAACGCTTCCATAGCCTACAATCTCAAAAAAAAATTTACCCAAATTTTTAAAATTCACCAATTTGGTAAAATCAACATACATAACGTCTCAAGGAGTTATATGCTGTTGAAGTGAAGAAAACATTTTTCAGTCTCATGATTTTGGTTAAAAATCATGGACAGTAAAAAAAAACATGATTTGGGTAAAAAAAAAAGGTACAAATAGGAATACAAAAAAATCATCACAATAGCTGGCAAGTACAGCACACTATTGGTACAAATTTACACATAGCTAAACTACACATTTTACATACAGATTTAAAACAACAAGATTCCTTCTTACTAGGCTTTTGTGATAAAAAAAAAAAGAGTGCGACCTCCTGTCAAAAACAAATAGCACAATGTTAAACTGAGTTAAGATAGCTGGCTATGGGAACATTACTGTATTATCTATTAAGGGCACAGTGAATTGAAAGACACTGTACCCTAATAGAGGCCTCCTCCTCCCTTACAGCCTTCCTATCCATCTCCAAAATTGGTGCCTTACCAATTCTTTGCATCATTTTATGCAAATGACAGTACACAGAAATGCTTCCATAGCCTACAATCTCAAAGAATTTTAACCCAAATTTTTAAAATTCACCAATTTTGTCAAATCAACATACATAACGTCTCAAGAAGTTATATGCTGTTGAAGTGAAGAAAAAAAATTCAGTCTCATGATTTTGGTTAAAAATCATGGACAGTAAAAAAAAACCATGATTTGGGTAAAAAAAAGGTACAAATAGGAATACAAAAAAGTCATCACAATAGCTGGCAAGTACAGCACACTATTGGTACAAATTTACACATAGCAAAACTACACATTTTACATAAAGATTTAAAAACAACAAGATTCCTTCTTACTAGGCTTTTGTGATAAAAAAAAAGTGCCACCCCCGGTCAAAAACAAATAGCACAATGTTAAACTGAGTTAAGATAGCTGGCTATGGGAACATTACTGTATTATCTATTAAGAGCACAGCGAAATGAAAGACACTGTGCCCTAATAGAGGCCTCCTCCTCCCCTTACAGCCTTCCTATCCATCTCCAAAATTGGTGCCTTACCAATTCTTTGCATCATTTTATGCAAATGACAGTACGCAGAAATGCTTCCATAGCCTACAATCTCAAAAAATTTTTACCAAAATTTTTACAATTCACCAATTTTGTCAAATCAACATACATAATGTCTCAATGAGTTATATGCTGTTGAAGTGAAGAAAAAAATTTTCAGTCTCATGATTTTGGTTAAAAATCATGGACAGTAAAAAAACATGATTTGGGTAAAAAAAAAGGTACAAATAGGAATACAAAAAAATTATCACAATAGCTGGCAAGTACAGCACACTATTGGTACAAATTTACGCATAGCAAAACTACATATTTTATATACAAATTTAAAAACAACAAGATTCCTTCTTACTAGGCTTTTGTAATAAAAAAAAAGTGCCACCTCCTGTCAAAAACAAATAGCACAATGTTAAACTGAGTTAAGATAGCTGGCAGAGATGAGCGAACTTACAGTAAATTCGATTAGTCACAAACTTCTCGGCTCGGCAGTTGATGACTTTTCCTGCATAAATTAGTTCAGCTTACAGGTGCTCCAGTGGGCTGGAAAAGGTGGATACAGTCCTAGGAGACTCTTTCCTAGGACTGTATGCACCTTTTCCAGCCCACTGGAGCACCCGAAAGCTGAACTAATTTATGCAGGAAAAGTCAGCAACCGCCGAGCCTAGAAGTTCGTGACGAATCGAATTTACTGTAAGTTCGCTCATCTCTAATAGCTGGCTATGGGAACATTACTGTATTATCTATTAAGGGCACAGCGAAATGAAAGACACTGTGCCCTAATAGAGGCCTCCTCCTCCCCTTACAGCCTTCCTATTCATCTCCAAAATGGGTGCCTTAACAATTCTTTGCATCATTTTATGCAAATGACAGTACACAGAAACACTTCCATAGCCTACAATCTCAAAAAAATTTTACCCAAATTTTTTAAATTGATCAATTTTGTCAAATCAACATACATAACGTCTCAAGGAGTTATATGCTGTTGAAGTGAAGAAAAACATTTTCAGTCTCATGATTTTGGTTAAAAATCATGGACAGTAAAAAAAACTATGATTTGGGTTAAAAAAAAAGGTACAAATAGGAATACAAAAAATCATCACAATAGCTGGCAAGTACAGCACACAATTGGTACAAATTTACACATAGCAAAACTACACATTTTACATACAGATTTAAAAACAACAAGATTTCTTCTTACTAGGCTTTTGTTATAAAAAAAAAGTGCCACCTCCTGTCAAAAACAAATAGCACAATGTTAAACTGAGTTAAGATAGCTGGCTATGGGAACATTACTGTATTATCTATTAAGAGCACAGCGAAATGTAAGACACTGTGCCCTAATAGAGGCCTCCTCCTCCCCTTACAGCCTTCCTATCCTTCTCCAAAATTGGTGCCTTACCAATTCTTTGCATCATTTTATGCAAATGACGGTACACAGAAACGCTTTCATAGCCTAAAATCTCAAAAAAGTTTTAACCACAATTTTTAAAATTCACTAATTTTGTCAAATCAACATACATAATGTCTCAAGGAGTTATATGCTGTTGAAGTGAAGAAAAAATGTTTCAGTCTCATGATTTTGGTTAAAATTCATGGACAGTAAAAAAAACATGATTTGGGTAAAAAAAAGATACAAATAGGAATACATAAAAAATCATCACAATAGCTGGCAAGTACAGCACACTATTGGTACAAATTTACACATAGCAAAACTAAACATTTTACATGCAGATTTAAAAACAACAAGATTCCTTCTTACTAGGCTTTTGTGATAAAAAAAAGTGCCACCTCCTGTCAAAAACAAATAGCACAATGTTAAACTGAGTTAAGATAGCTGGTAGAGATGAGCAAACTTACAGTAAATTCGATTCGTCACGAACTTCTCGGCTCGGCAGTTGATGACTTTTCCTGCATATATTAGTTCAGCTTTCAGATGCTCCCGTAGGCTGGAAAAGGTGGATACAGTCCTAGGAGACTCTTTCCTAGGACTGTATCCACCTTTTCCAGCCCACCGGAAAACTGAACTAATTTATGCAGGAAAAGTCAGCAACCGCCGAGCCTAGAAGTTCGTGACAAATCGAATTTACTGTAAGTTCGCTCATCTCTAATAGCTGGCTATGGGAACATTACTGTATTATCTATTAAGAGCACAGTGAATTGAAAGACACTGTGCCCTAATAGAGGCCTCCTCCTCCCCTTATAGCCTTCCTATCCATCTCCAAAATTGGGGTGCCTTACCAATTCTTTGCATCATTTTATGCATATGACAGTACGCAGAAACACTTCCATAGCCTACAATCTCAAAAAATTTTAACCAAAATTTTTAAAATTCACCAATTTTGTCAAATCAACATACATAACGTCTCAAGGAGTTTTATGCTGTTGAAGTGAAGAAAAAATTTTTCAGTCTCATGATTTTGGTTAAAAATCATGGACAGTAAAAACAAACAAATTACGATTTGGGTTAAAAAAAGGTACAAATAGGAATACAAAAAAATTATCACAATAGCTGGCAAGTACAGCACACTATTGGTACAAATTTACGCATAGCAAAACTACACATTTTATATACAGATTTAAAAACAACAAGATTCCTTCTTACTAGGCTTTTGTGATAAAAAAAAAAAAAAGTGCCACCTCCTGTCAAAAACAAATAGCACAATGTTAAACTGAGTTAAGATAGCTGGTAGAGATGAGCGAACTTACAGTAAATTCGATTCGTCACGAACTTCTCGGCTCGGCAGTTGATGACTTTTCCTGCATAAATTAGTTCAGCTTTCAGATAATCCCGTGAGCTGGAAAAGGTGGATACAGTCCTAGGAGACTCTTTCCTAGGACTGTATCCACCTTTTCCAGCACACCGGAGCACCGGAAAGCTGAACTAATTCATGCAGGAAAACTCAGCAACCGCCGAGCCGAGAAGTTTGTGATGAATCAAATTTACTGTAAGTTCGCTCATCTCTAATAGCTGGCTATGGGAACATTACTGTATTATCTATTAAGAGCACAGCGAAATGAAAGACACTGTGCCCTAATAGAGGCCTCCTCCTCCCCTTACAGCCTTCCTATCCATCTCCAAAATTGGTGTCTTACCAATTCTTTGCATCATTTTATGCAAATGACAGTACACAGAAATGCTTCCATAGCCTACAATATCAAAAAAAATGTACCAAAATTTTTTAAATTCACCAATTTTATCAAATCAACATACATAACGTCTCAAGAAGTTATATGCTGTTGAAGTGAAGAAAAAATGTTTCAGTCTCATGATTTTGGTTAAAAATCATGGACAGTAAAAAAAAACATGATTTGGGTAAAAAAAAGGTACAAATAGGAATACATAAAAAATCATCACAATAGCTGGCAAGTACAGCACACTATTGGTACAAATTTATACATAGCAAAACTACACATTTTACATGCAGATTTAAAAACAACAAGATTCCTTCTTACTAGGCTTTTGTGATAAAAAAAAGTGCCACCTCCTGTCAAAAACAAATAGCACAATGTTAAACTGAGTTAAGATAGCTGGTAGAGATGAGCAAACTTACAGTAAATTCGATTCGTCACGAACTTCTCGGCTCGGCAGTTGATGACTTTTCCTGCATAAATTAGTTCAGCTTACAGGTGCTCCAGTGGGCTGGAAAAGGTGGATACAGTGCTAGGAGGCTCTTTCCTAGGACTGTATCCACCTTTTCCAGCCCACCAGAGCACCGGAAAGCTGAACTAATTTATGCAGGAAAAGGCAGCAACCGCCGAGCCGAGAAGTTTGTGACGAATCGAATTTACTGTAAGTTCGCTCATCTCTAATAGCTGGCTATGGGAACATTACTGTATTATCTATTAAGAGCACAGTGAATTGAAAGACACTGTGCCCTAATAGAGGCCTCCTCCTCCCCTTACAGCCTTCCTACCCATCTCCAAAATTGGTGCCTTACCAATTCTTTGCATCATTTTATGCAAATGACAGTACGCAGAAACGCTTCCATAGCCTACAATCTCAAAAAATTTTAACCAAAATTTTTAAAATTTACCAATTTTGTCAAATCAACATACATAACGTCTCAAGAAGTTATATGCTGTTGAAGTAAAGAAAAAAAAATTCAGTCTCATGATTTTGGTTAAAAATCATGGACAGTAAAAAAAAAACCATGATTTGGGTAAAAAAAAGGTACAAATAGGAATACAAAAAAGTCATCACAATAGCTGGCAAGTACAGCACACTATTGGTACAAATTTACACATAGCAAAACTACACATTTTACATAAAGATTTAAAAACAACAAGATTCCTTCTTACTAGGCTTTTGTGATAAAAAAAAAGTGCCACCCCCGGTCAAAAACAAATAGCACAATGTTAAACTGAGTTAAGATAGCTGGCTATGGGAACATTACTGTATTATCTATTAAGAGCACAGCGAAATGTAAGACACTGTGTCCTAATAGAGGCCTCCTCCTCCTCCCCTTACAGCCTTCCTATCCATCTCCAAAATTGGTGCCTTACCAATTTTTTGCATCATTTTATGCAAATGACAGTACACAGAAACGCTTCCATAGCCTACAATCTCAAAAAAAAATTTACCCAAATTTTTAAAATTCACCAATTTGGTAAAATCAACATACATAACGTCTCAAGGAGTTATATGCTGTTGAAGTGAAGAAAACATTTTTCAGTCTCATGATTTTGGTTAAAAATCATGGACAGTAAAAAAAAACATGATTTGGGTAAAAAAAAAGGTACAAATAGGAATACAAAAAAATCATCACAATAGCTGGCAAGTACAGCACACTATTGGTACAAATTTACACATAGCTAAACTACACATTTTACATACAGATTTAAAACAACAAGATTCCTTCTTACTAGGCTTTTGTGATAAAAAAAAAAAGAGTGCGACCTCCTGTCAAAAACAAATAGCACAATGTTAAACTGAGTTAAGATAGCTGGCTATGGGAACATTACTGTATTATCTATTAAGGGCACAGTGAATTGAAAGACACTGTACCCTAATAGAGGCCTCCTCCTCCCTTACAGCCTTCCTATCCATCTCCAAAATTGGTGCCTTACCAATTCTTTGCATCATTTTATGCAAATGACAGTACACAGAAATGCTTCCATAGCCTACAATCTCAAAGAATTTTAACCCAAATTTTTAAAATTCACCAATTTTGTCAAATCAACATACATAACGTCTCAAGAAGTTATATGCTGTTGAAGTGAAGAAAAAAAATTCAGTCTCATGATTTTGGTTAAAAATCATGGACAGTAAAAAAAAACCATGATTTGGGTAAAAAAAAGGTACAAATAGGAATAAAAAAAAGTCATCACAATAGCTGGCAAGTACAGCACACTATTGGTACAAATTTACACATAGCAAAACTACACATTTTACATAAAGATTTAAAAACAACAAGATTCCTTCTTACTAGGCTTTTGTGATAAAAAAAAAGTGCCACCCCCGGTCAAAAACAAATAGCACAATGTTAAACTGAGTTAAGATAGCTGGCTATGGGAACATTACTGTATTATCTATTAAGAGCACAGCGAAATGAAAGACACTGTGCCCTAATAGAGGCCTCCTCCTCCCCTTACAGCCTTCCTATCCATCTCCAAAATTGGTGCCTTACCAATTCTTTGCATCATTTTATGCAAATGACAGTACGCAGAAATGCTTCCATAGCCTACAATCTCAAAAAATTTTTACCAAAATTTTTACAATTCACCAATTTTGTCAAATCAACATACATAATGTCTCAATGAGTTATATGCTGTTGAAGTGAAGAAAAAAATTTTCAGTCTCATGATTTTGGTTAAAAATCATGGACAGTAAAAACAAACAAACTATGATTTGGGTTAAAAAAAAGGTACAAATAGGAATACAAAAAAATTATCACAATAGCTGGCAAGTACAGCACACTATTGGTACAAATTTACGCATAGCAAAACTACATATTTTATATACAAATTTAAAAACAACAAGATTCCTTCTTACTAGGCTTTTGTAATAAAAAAAAAGTGCCACCTCCTGTCAAAAACAAATAGCACAATGTTAAACTGAGTTAAGATAGCTGGCAGAGATGAGCGAACTTACAGTAAATTCGATTAGTCACAAACTTCTCGGCTCGGCAGTTGATGACTTTTCCTGCATAAATTAGTTCAGCTTACAGGTGCTCCAGTGGGCTGGAAAAGGTGGATACAGTCCTAGGAGACTCTTTCCTAGGACTGTATGCACCTTTTCCAGCCCACTGGAGCACCCGAAAGCTGAACTAATTTATGCAGGAAAAGTCAGCAACCGCCGAGCCTAGAAGTTCGTGACGAATCGAATTTACTGTAAGTTCGCTCATCTCTAATAGCTGGCTATGGGAACATTACTGTATTATCTATTAAGGGCACAGTGAATTGAAAGACACTGTACCCTAATAGAGGCCTCCTCCTCCCTTACAGCCTTCCTATCCATCTCCAAAATTGGTGCCTTACCAATTCTTTGCATCATTTTATGCAAATGACAGTACACAGAAATGCTTCCATAGCCTACAATCTCAAAGAATTTTAACCCAAATTTTTAAAATTCACCAATTTTGTCAAATCAACATACATAACGTCTCAAGAAGTTATATG
Source organism: Hyla sarda (assembly GCF_029499605.1). Classification (NCBI taxonomy): domain Eukaryota; kingdom Metazoa; phylum Chordata; class Amphibia; order Anura; family Hylidae; genus Hyla; species Hyla sarda. The sequence goes on from NW_026607878.1 coordinate 97,076, forward strand.
CTGTTGAAGTGAAGAAAAAATGTTTCAGTCTCATGATTTTGGTTAAAAATCATGGACAGTTAAAAAACTATGTTTTGGGTTAAAAAAAAGGTACAAATAGGAATACAAAAAAACCATCACAATAGCTGGCAAGTACAGCACACTATTGGTACAAATTTACACATAGCAAAACTACACATTTTACATACAGATTTAAAACAACAAGATTCCTTCTTACTAGGCTTTTGTGATAAAAAAAAACAGTGCCACATCCTGTCAAAAACAAATAGCACAATGTTAAACTGAGGTACGATAGCTGGCTATGGGAACATTACTGTATTATCTATTAAGAGCACAGCGAAATGAAAGACACTGTGCCCTAATAGAGGCCTCCTCCTCCCCTTACAGCCTTCCTATCCATCTCCAAAATTGGTGCCTTACCAATTCTTTGCATCATTTTATGCAAATGACTACGCAGAAACGCTTCCATAGCCTACAATCTCAAAAAAATTTTATCAAAATTTTTAAAATTCACCAATTTTGTCAAATCAACATACATAACGTCTCAAGAAGTTATATGCTGTTGAAGTGAAGAAAAAAATTTTCAGTCTCATGATTTTGGTTAAAAATCATGGACAGTAAAAAAACATGATTTGGGTAAAAAAAAAGGTACAAATTGGAATACAAAAAAATTATCACAAGAGCTGGCAAGTACAGCACACTATTGGTACAAATTTACACATAGCAAAACTACACATTTTACATACAGATTTAAAAACAACAAGATTCCTTCTTACTAGGCTTTTGTGATAAAAAAAAAGTGCCACCTCCTGTCAAAAACAAATAGCACAATGTTAAACTGAGTTGAGATAGCTGGTAGAGATGAGCAAACTTACAGTAAATTTGATTCGTCACGAACTTCTCGGCTCGGCAGTTGATGACTTTTCCTGCATAAATAAGTTCAGCTTTCAGATGCTCCCGTGGGCTGGAAAAGGTGGATACAATCCTAGGAGACTCTTTCATAGGAATGTATCCACCTTTTCCAGCCCACCGAAACACCGGAAAGCTGAACTAATTTATGTAGGAAAAGTCAGCAACCGCCGAGCCTAGATGTTCGTGACAAATCGAATTTACTGTAAGTTCGCTCATCTCTAATAGCTGACTATGGGAACATTACTGTATTATCTATTAAGAGCACAGTGAATTGAAAGACACTGTGCCCTAATAGAGGCCTCCTCCTCCCCTTACAGCCTTCCTATCCATCTCCAAAATTGGTGCCTTACCAATTCTTTGCATCATTTTATGCAAATGACAGTACGCAGAAACACTTCCATAGCCTACAATTTTAAAAAAATTTAACCAAAATTTTTAAAATTCACCAATTTTGTCAAATCAACATACATAACGTCTCAAGAAGTTATATGCTGTTGAAGTGAAGAAAAAATGTTTCAGTCTCATGATTTTGGTTAAAAATCATGGACAGTAAAAAAACATGATTTGGGTAAAAAAAAAAAAGGTACAAATAGGAATACAAAAAAATTATCACAAGAGCTGGCAAGTACAGCACACTATCGGTACAAATTTACACATAGCAAAACTACACATTTTACATACAGATTTAAAAACAACAAGATTCCTTCTTACTAGGCTTTTGTGATAAAAAAAAAAAGTGCCACCTCCTGTCAAAAACAAATAGCTCGGCAGTTGATGACTTTTCCTGCATAAATTAGTTCAGCTTACAGGTGCTCCAGTGGGCTGGAAAAGGTGGATACAGTCCTAGGAGACTCTTTCCTAGGACTGTATCCACCTTTTCCAGCCCACCGGAAAGCTGAACTAATTTATGCAGGAAAAGTCAGCAACCGCCGAGCCGAGAAGTTTGTGACGAATCGAATTTACTGTAAGTTCGCTCATCTCTAATAGCTGGCTATGGGAACATTACTGTATTATCTATTAAGGGCACAGCGAAATGAAAGACACTGTGCCCTAATAGAGGCCTCCTCCTCCCCTTACAGCCTTCCTATTCATCTCCAAAATGGGTGCCTTAACAATTCTTTGCATCATTTTATGCAAATGACAGTACACAGAAACACTTCCATAGCCTACAATCTCAAAAAATTTTTACCCAAATTTTTTAAATTGATCAATTTTGTCAAATCAACATACATAACGTCTCAAGGAGTTATATGCTGTTGAAGTGAAGAAAAACATTTTCAGTCTCATGATTTTGGTTAAAAATCATGGACAGTAAAAAAAACTATGATTTGGATTAAAAAAAAAAGGTACAAATAGGAATACAAAAAATCATCACAATAGCTGGCAAGTACAGCACACAATTGGTACAAATTTACACATAGCAAAACTACACATTTTACATACAGATTTAAAAACAACAAGATTTCTTCTTACTAGGCTTTTGTTATTAAAAAAAAGTGCCACCTCCTGTCAAAAACAAATAGCACAATGTTAAACTGAGTTAAGATAGCTGGCTATGGGAACATCACTGTATTATCTATTAAGAGCACAGCGAAATGTAAGACACTGTGCCCTAATAGAGGCCTCCTCCTCCCCTTACAGCCTTCCTATCCTTCTCCAAAATTGGTGCCTTACCAATTCTTTGCATCATTTTATGCAAATGACAGTACACAGAAACGCTTCCATAGCCTAAAATCTCAAAAAAGTTTTAACCAAAATTTTTAAAATTCACTAATTTTGTCAAATCAACATACATAATGTCTCAAGGAGTTATATGCTGTTGAAGTGAATAAAAAATGTTTCAGTCTCATGATTTTGGTTAAAAGTCATGGACGGTAAAAAAAAAAAAAAACATGATTTGGGTAAAAAAAAAGGTACACATAGGAGTACAAAAAAATCATCACAATTGCTGGCAAGTACAGCACACTATTGGTACAAATTTACACATAGCAAAACTACACATTTTACATACAGATTTAAAAACAACAAGATTCCTTCTTACTAGGCTTTTGTGATGAAAAAAAAGTGCCACCTCTTGTCATAAACAAATAGCGCAATGTTAAACTGAGTTAAGATAGCTGGTAGAGATGAGCAAACTTACAGTAAATTCGATTCATCACGAACTTCTCGGCTCGGCAGTTGATGACTTTTCCTGCATAATTTAGTTCAGCTTTCAGATGCTCCCGTGGGCTGGAAAAGGTGGATACAATCCTAAGAGACTCTTTCCTAGGACTGTATCCACCTTTTCCAGCCAACCGGAGCACCGGAAAGCTGGACTAATTTATGCAGGAAAAGTCAGCAACCGCCGAGCCTAGAAGTTCATGACGAATCGAATTTACTGTAAGTTCGCTCATCTCTAATAGCTGGCTATGGGAACATTACTGTATTCTATTAAGAGCACAGCGAAATGAAAGACACTGTGCCCTAATAGAGGCCTCCTCCTCTCCTTACAGCCTTCCTATCCATCTCCAAAATTGGTGTCTTACCAATTCTTTGCATCATTTTATGCAAATGACAGTACAAAGAAATGCTTCCATAGCCTACAATATCAAAAAAAATTTACCAAAATTTTTTAAATTCACCAATTTTATCAAATCAACATACATAACGTCTCAAGAAGTTATATGCTGTTGAAGTGAAGAAAAAATGTTTCAGTCTCATAATTTTGGTTAAAAATCATGGACAGTAAAAAAAAAACATGATTTGGGTAAAAAAAAGGTACAAATAGGAATACATAAAAAATCATCACAATAGCTGGCAAGTACAGCACACTATTGGTACAAATTTATACATAGCAAAACTACACATTTTACATGCAGATTTAAAAACAACAAGATTCCTTCTTACTAGGCTTTTGTGATAAAAAAAAGTGCCACCTCCTGTCAAAAACAAATAGCACAATGTTAAACTGAGTTAAGATAGCTGGTAGAGATGAGCAAACTTACAGTAAATTCGATTCGTCACAAACTTCTCAGCTCGGCAGTTGATGACTTTTCCTGCATAAATTAGTTCAGCTTACAGGTGCTCCAGTGGGCTGGAAAAGGTGGATACAGTCCTAGGAGGCTCTTTCCTAGGACTGTATCCACCTTTTCCAGCCCACCGGAGCACCGGAAAGCTGAACTAATTTATGCAGGAAAAGTCAGCAACCGCCGAGCCGAGAAGTTTGTGACGAATCGAATTTACTGTAAGTTCGCTCATCTCTAATAGCTGGCTATGGGAACATTACTGTATTATCTATTAAGAGCACAGTGAATTGAAAGACACTGTGCCATAATAGAGGCCTCCTCCTCCCCTTACAACCTTCCTACCCATCTCCAAAATTGGTGCCTTACCAATTCTTTGCATCATTTTATGCAAATGACAGTACGCAGAAACGCTTCCATAGCCTACAATCTCAAAAAATTTTAACCAAAATTTTAAAAATTCACCAATTTTGTCAAATCAACATACATAACGTCTCAAGAAGTTATATGCTGTTGAAGTAAAGAAAAAATTCAGTCTCATGATTTTGGTTAAAAATCATGGACAGTAAAAAAAAAAACATGATTTGGGTAAAAAAAAGGTACAAATAGGAATACAAAAAAGTCATCACAATAGCTGGCAAGTACAGCACACTATTGGTACAAATTTACACATAGCAAAACTACACATTTTACATAAAGATTTAAAAACAACAAGATTCCTTCTTACTAGGCTTTTGTGATAAAAAAAAAAGTGCCACCCCTGGTCAAAAACAAATAGCACAATGTTAAACTGAGTTAAGATAGCTGGCTATGGGAACATTACTGTATTATCTATTAAGAGCACAGCGAAATGTAAGACACTGTGCCCTAATAGAGGCCTCCTCCTCCCCTTACAGCCTTCCTATCCATCTCCAAAATTGGGGTGCCTTACCAATTCTTTGCATCATTTTATGCAAATGACAGTACGCAGAAATGCTTCCATAGCCTACAATCACAAAAAATTTTAACCAAAATTTTTAAAATTCACCAATTTTGTCAAATCAACATACATAACGTCTCAAGAAGTTATATGCTGTTGAAGTGAAGAAAAAATGTTTCAGTCTCATGATTTTGGTTAAAAATCATGGACAGTAAAAAAAACATGATTTGGGTAAAAAAAAAGGTACAAATAGGAATACATAAAAAATCATCACAATAGCTGGCAAGTACAGCACACTATTGGTACAAATTTACACATAGCAAAACTAAACATTTTACATGCAGATTTAAAAACAACAAGATTCCTTCTTACTAGGCTTTTGTGATAAAAAAAAAGTGCCACCTCCTGTCAAAAACAAATAGCACAATGTTAAACTGAGTTAAGATAGCTGGTAGAGATGAGCAAACTTACAGTAAATTCGATTCGTCACGAACTTCTCGGCTCGGCAGTTGATGACTTTTCCTGCATATATTAGTTCAGCTTTCAGATGCTCCCGTAGGCTGGAAAAGGTGGATACAGTCCTAGGAGACTCTTTCCTAGGACTGTATCCACCTTTTCCAGCCCACCGGAAAACTGAACTAATTTATGCAGGAAAAGTCAGCAACCGCCGAGCCTAGAAGTTCGTGACAAATCGAATTTACTGTAAGTTCGCTCATCTCTAATAGCTGGCTATGGGAACATTACTGTATTATCTATTAAGAGCACAGTGAATTGAAAGACACTGTGCCCTAATAGAGGCCTCCTCCTCCCCTTATAGCCTTCCTATCCATCTCCAAAATTGGGGTGCCTTACCAATTCTTTGCATCATTTTATGCATATGACAGTACGCAGAAACACTTCCATAGCCTACAATCTCAAAAAATTTTAACCAAAATTTTTAAAATTCACCAATTTTGTCAAATCAACATACATAACGTCTCAAGGAGTTTTATGCTGTTGAAGTGAAGAAAAAATTTTTCAGTCTCATGATTTTGGTTAAAAATCATGGACAGTAAAAACAAACAAATTACGATTTGGGTTAAAAAAAGGTACAAATAGGAATACAAAAAAATTATCACAATAGCTGGCAAGTACAGCACACTATTGGTACAAATTTACGCATAGCAAAACTACACATTTTATATACAGATTTAAAAACAACAAGATTCCTTCTTACTAGGCTTTTGTGATAAAAAAAAAAAAAAGTGCCACCTCCTGTCAAAAACAAATAGCACAATGTTAAACTGAGTTAAGATAGCTGGTAGAGATGAGCGAACTTACAGTAAATTCGATTCGTCACGAACTTCTCGGCTCGGCAGTTGATGACTTTTCCTGCATAAATTAGTTCAGCTTTCAGATAATCCCGTGAGCTGGAAAAGGTGGATACAGTCCTAGGAGACTCTTTCCTAGGACTGTATCCACCTTTTCCAGCACACCGGAGCACCGGAAAGCTGAACTAATTCATGCAGGAAAACTCAGCAACCGCCGAGCCGAGAAGTTTGTGATGAATCAAATTTACTGTAAGTTCGCTCATCTCTAATAGCTGGCTATGGGAACATTACTGTATTATCTATTAAGAGCACAGCGAAATGAAAGACACTGTGCCCTAATAGAGGCCTCCTCCTCCCCTTACAGCCTTCCTATCCATCTCCAAAATTGGTGTCTTACCAATTCTTTGCATCATTTTATGCAAATGACAGTACACAGAAATGCTTCCATAGCCTACAATATCAAAAAAAATGTACCAAAATTTTTTAAATTCACCAATTTTATCAAATCAACATACATAACGTCTCAAGAAGTTATATGCTGTTGAAGTGAAGAAAAAATGTTTCAGTCTCATGATTTTGGTTAAAAATCATGGACAGTAAAAAAAAACATGATTTGGGTAAAAAAAAAGGTACAAATAGGAATACATAAAAAATCATCACAATAGCTGGCAAGTACAGCACACTATTGGTACAAATTTATACATAGCAAAACTACACATTTTACATGCAGATTTAAAAACAACAAGATTCCTTCTTACTAGGCTTTTGTGATAAAAAAAAGTGCCACCTCCTGTCAAAAACAAATAGCACAATGTTAAACTGAGTTAAGATAGCTGGTAGAGATGAGCAAACTTACAGTAAATTCGATTCGTCACGAACTTCTCGGCTCGGCAGTTGATGACTTTTCCTGCATAAATTAGTTCAGCTTACAGGTGCTCCAGTGGGCTGGAAAAGGTGGATACAGTGCTAGGAGGCTCTTTCCTAGGACTGTATCCACCTTTTCCAGCCCACCAGAGCACCGGAAAGCTGAACTAATTTATGCAGGAAAAGGCAGCAACCGCCGAGCCGAGAAGTTTGTGACGAATCGAATTTACTGTAAGTTCGCTCATCTCTAATAGCTGGCTATGGGAACATTACTGTATTATCTATTAAGAGCACAGTGAATTGAAAGACACTGTGCCCTAATAGAGGCCTCCTCCTCCCCTTACAGCCTTCCTACCCATCTCCAAAATTGGTGCCTTACCAATTCTTTGCATCATTTTATGCAAATGACAGTACGCAGAAACGCTTCCATAGCCTACAATCTCAAAAAATTTTAACCAAAATTTTTAAAATTTACCAATTTTGTCAAATCAACATACATAACGTCTCAAGAAGTTATATGCTGTTGAAGTAAAGAAAAAAAAATTCAGTCTCATGATTTTGGTTAAAAATCATGGACAGTAAAAAAAAAACCATGATTTGGGTAAAAAAAAGGTACAAATAGGAATACAAAAAAGTCATCACAATAGCTGGCAAGTACAGCACACTATTGGTACAAATTTACACATAGCAAAACTACACATTTTACATAAAGATTTAAAAACAACAAGATTCCTTCTTACTAGGCTTTTGTGATAAAAAAAAAGTGCCACCCCCGGTCAAAAACAAATAGCACAATGTTAAACTGAGTTAAGATAGCTGGCTATGGGAACATTACTGTATTATCTATTAAGAGCACAGCGAAATGTAAGACACTGTGTCCTAATAGAGGCCTCCTCCTCCTCCCCTTACAGCCTTCCTATCCATCTCCAAAATTGGTGCCTTACCAATTTTTTGCATCATTTTATGCAAATGACAGTACACAGAAACGCTTCCATAGCCTACAATCTCAAAAAAAAATTTACCCAAATTTTTAAAATTCACCAATTTGGTAAAATCAACATACATAACGTCTCAAGGAGTTATATGCTGTTGAAGTGAAGAAAACATTTTTCAGTCTCATGATTTTGGTTAAAAATCATGGACAGTAAAAAAAAACATGATTTGGGTAAAAAAAAAAAGGTACAAATAGGAATACAAAAAAATCATCACAATAGCTGGCAAGTACAGCACACTATTGGTACAAATTTACACATAGCTAAACTACACATTTTACATACAGATTTAAAACAACAAGATTCCTTCTTACTAGGCTTTTGTGATAAAAAAAAAAAGAGTGCGACCTCCTGTCAAAAACAAATAGCACAATGTTAAACTGAGTTAAGATAGCTGGCTATGGGAACATTACTGTATTATCTATTAAGGGCACAGTGAATTGAAAGACACTGTACCCTAATAGAGGCCTCCTCCTCCCTTACAGCCTTCCTATCCATCTCCAAAATTGGTGCCTTACCAATTCTTTGCATCATTTTATGCAAATGACAGTACACAGAAATGCTTCCATAGCCTACAATCTCAAAGAATTTTAACCCAAATTTTTAAAATTCACCAATTTTGTCAAATCAACATACATAACGTCTCAAGAAGTTATATGCTGTTGAAGTGAAGAAAAAAAATTCAGTCTCATGATTTTGGTTAAAAATCATGGACAGTAAAAAAAAACCATGATTTGGGTAAAAAAAAGGTACAAATAGGAATACAAAAAAGTCATCACAATAGCTGGCAAGTACAGCACACTATTGGTACAAATTTACACATAGCAAAACTACACATTTTACATAAAGATTTAAAAACAACAAGATTCCTTCTTACTAGGCTTTTGTGATAAAAAAAAAGTGCCACCCCCGGTCAAAAACAAATAGCACAATGTTAAACTGAGTTAAGATAGCTGGCTATGGGAACATTACTGTATTATCTATTAAGAGCACAGCGAAATGAAAGACACTGTGCCCTAATAGAGGCCTCCTCCTCCCCTTACAGCCTTCCTATCCATCTCCAAAATTGGTGCCTTACCAATTCTTTGCATCATTTTATGCAAATGACAGTACGCAGAAATGCTTCCATAGCCTACAATCTCAAAAAATTTTTACCAAAATTTTTACAATTCACCAATTTTGTCAAATCAACATACATAATGTCTCAATGAGTTATATGCTGTTGAAGTGAAGAAAAAAATTTTCAGTCTCATGATTTTGGTTAAAAATCATGGACAGTAAAAACAAACAAACTATGATTTGGGTAAAAAAAAAGGTACAAATAGGAATACAAAAAAATTATCACAATAGCTGGCAAGTACAGCACACTATTGGTACAAATTTACGCATAGCAAAACTACATATTTTATATACAAATTTAAAAACAACAAGATTCCTTCTTACTAGGCTTTTGTAATAAAAAAAAAGTGCCACCTCCTGTCAAAAACAAATAGCACAATGTTAAACTGAGTTAAGATAGCTGGCAGAGATGAGCGAACTTACAGTAAATTCGATTAGTCACAAACTTCTCGGCTCGGCAGTTGATGACTTTTCCTGCATAAATTAGTTCAGCTTACAGGTGCTCCAGTGGGCTGGAAAAGGTGGATACAGTCCTAGGAGACTCTTTCCTAGGACTGTATGCACCTTTTCCAGCCCACTGGAGCACCCGAAAGCTGAACTAATTTATGCAGGAAAAGTCAGCAACCGCCGAGCCTAGAAGTTCGTGACGAATCGAATTTACTGTAAGTTCGCTCATCTCTAATAGCTGGCTATGGGAACATTACTGTATTATCTATTAAGGGCAC